>NC_069500.1:535323399-535413399 GCF_027579735.1 Bombina bombina | reverse complement strand
ATAAATATAATATAGGGGTCGGCGGTGTTAGGGACAGCAGATTAGGGGTACATAGGGATAACGTAGGTTGCGGCGGTGTGCGGTCGGCAGATTAGGGGTTAAAAAAATTTAATAGAGTGGCGGTCGATGTGGGGGGGGCCTCGGTTTAGGGGTACATAGGTAGTTTATGGGTGTTAGTGTACTTTAGAGCACAGTAGTTAAGAGCTTTATGAACCGGTGTTAGCCCAGAAAGCTCTTAACTCCTGGCTTTTTGCTGCGGCTGGAGTCTTGTCGTTAGATTTCTAACGCTCACTTCAGCCAAGACTCTAAATACCGGTGTTAGAAAGATCCCATTGAAAAGATAGGATACGCAATTGGCGTAAGGGGATCTGCGGTATGGAAAAGTCGCGGCTGCAAAGTGAGCGTTAGACCCTTTCCTGACTGACTCTAAATACCAGCGGGCGGCCAAAACCAGCATTAGGAGCCCCTAACGCTGGTTTTGACGGCTAACGCAGAACTCTAAATCTAGCGGTATGAAATTAGCATATGAACCTCCTAGGTTTAGTTTTCAACTAAGAATACCAAGTGAAAAAAACTAAATTGGTGATACAAGTAAATTGGAAAGTTGTTTAAAATGACATGCCCTATTTGGACTTGACTGTCCCTTTATTACCAATTACCCAGTTTTCTATACCAACACTGTGCTATTAATTACTTATTACCTCTGTGATTACCTTGTATCTAAACCTCTGCAGATTGCCCCTTATCTCAGTGCTTTTGACAGACATGCATTTTAGCCAATCAGTGCTGACTTCTAAATAACTCCATGGGAGTGAGCACAATGTTATCTATATGACACACATGAGCTAGCAAAATGCATTGAGAAGAGAGGCAGTTTTAAACAGTTTAGAAATCAGTTTTAGCCTACCTAGGTTTAGCTTTCAAAATAGAATACCAAGAAAATTAATGATTAAAAACATAAATTAAACTTACCTGATAATTTCAATTCCATCTGTGGGAGGAGAGTCCACTGCTTCATTCATCACTTGTGGGAAATTAGAACATGGCCACCAGGAGGAGGCAAAGACACCCCAGCCAAAGGATTAAATACCTCCCCCACTCCCCTCATCCCGCAGTCATTCTGCCAAGGGAACAAGAAACAGTAGGATAAATATCAGGGTATAAATGGTGCCAGAAGATTTAAAAATAAATTTAGGTCCGTCAACCGGAGAACGGGTGGGTGCAGTGGACTCTCCTCCAACAGATGGAAATGAAATTATCAGGTAAGCATAATTTATGTTTTCCATCTTAATGGGAGGAGAGTCCACTGCTTCATTCATCACTTGTGGGAACAAATATCCAAGCTCTAGAGGACACTGAATTAAAAAAATGGGAGGGTAGAGGAGGCGGACCCTGTACTGAGGGCACCACAGCCTGCAGAACCTTTCTCCCAAAAGCTGCTTCCGCCAAAGGAAAAACGTTGAATTTATAAAATTTTGTAAGGATGACCAGGTGGCCGCCTTACAAATCTGCTCCATAGAAGCCTCATTCTTAAAGGCCCAAGAAGAGGCCACAGCTCTAGTCGAGTGACCCGTAATCCTTTGAAGAGGCTTGTGTCCCGCTGTTTCATATGCGAGACGGATCATACTCCTCAACCAAAAAGACAGAGAAGTTGCAGAGGCCCTTTGACCCATGCATTTTCCAGAATACACAACAAATAAGGATGATGTCTGTCTGAACTCCTTCGTGGCTTGACGATAAAACTTCAAAGCTCGAACCACCTCCAGATTATGAAATAACCTCTCCTTCGAAGAAGAAGGGTTAGGACACAAGGAAGGAACTACTATTTCCTGATTGATGTTACGAATCAACACTACCTTGGAAAGGAACCCCAATCCAGAGCGAAGAACAGCCTTATCAGCATGAAAAACTAAGTAGGGAGGCTCAAATTGCAAGGCCTCCAACTCAGAGACTCTGCGTGCCTATGCACTAGCCAATAACAACAGGACCTTCCATGAGAGAATCTTAATGTCAAGGGCATGCATAGGCTCAAACGGAGCCCTCTGCAAAACCTTAAGAACCAAGTTTAAGCTCAAAGGAGTAGCCGGATTCCTGAAGACAGGTCTGATCCTAACCAGAGCCTGAACAAAGGACTGAATGTCAGGAAGCTCCACCAGGACAAATAGGTCCTCCACACCTTGTGGTAGATGCATCTAGTGACCGGCTTCCTGGCCTGAACGAGAGTATCAATCACTCTCTCCGAGAATCCTCTCTTGGCTAAAACTAGGTGTCCAATCTCAACGCAGTCAGCCTCAGAGAAGCAAGATTTTGATGTTGAAAAGGACCTTGAACTAGCAGATCCTTGCAAAACGTTAACTTCCACGGCGGATATGACGACATCGCCATTAGATCCACAAACCACGTCCTCCGCAGCTACGGCGGAGCAATCAGAATAGCTGAAGCCTGCTCCTGCTTGATGCAGGCCACTACTCGAGGCAGAAGAGGCAACGGTGGAAATATGTAAATTAGACTGAAGTCCCAGGGTACCGCCAAGGCGTCTATCAGTTCTGCCTGGGGATCCCTGGATCGTGACCCGTATCTGGGTAGCTTGCAATTGAGTCTGGACGCCATAAGATCTATTTCCGGTGTACCCCATCTGTTGCAGATCTCCCCAAACATCTCAGGGTGGAGAGACCATTCCCCTGGATGAAACGTCTGTCTGCTCAGAAAATCCTCTTCCCAGTTGTCCATACACAGAATGTGGATCGCTGAGAGCGAACAATTGTGAGTCTCTGCCCATTCCAGAATCTGAGATTCTTCCCTCATTGCTAGGGAGCTTTCCCCCCCCCCTGGTGGTTTATGTAAGCCACTGAGGTAATGTTGTCCGATAGGAATCTGATGAATTGGGATGACCCCATAGAGGGCCAAGCCCTCAGAGCGTTGAATATCGCTCGAAGTTCCAAAATATTTATAGGTAAACTTGATTTCCTTTCTGGCACCCCAAACAGCTCCCCATCCTGATAGACTCGCATCCATGGTTTCAATCTCCCAGGATGGTCTCAGGAAGGATGTTCCCTGAGACAATTGCCCCGGTCGGATCCACCAAGACAGGGACTCCCTCACTGGTCTGTCCAGAGATATCTGTTGGGACAAATCTGAATGATCGACGTTCCATTGTCTCAACATGCACAGCTGAAGAGGTCTGAGATGGAACCTGGCGAATGGAATTACATCTATGCTGGATACCATGAGCACGATTACCTCCATACACCTGGCCACAGATGTCCTGGAAGATGGCTGCAGGGCTAGACAGTTGGACGCCACCTTGCAACGTCTCTGGTCTGTCAAAAATATCTTCATTGCTGAAGAATCTATTATCGTACCCAGGAACTCCACCCTGTTGCTGGGGACCAATGAACTCTTTCCTTCGTTTATCTTCCACCCGTGGGACTGAAGGAGAAGGGCTCTTGAGCCTAGACCAGGATATCATCCAGATACGGTGCCACTGCAATCTCTCTGGCTCTTGCTACTGCAAAAAGAGCTCCCAGAACCTTTGTAAAGACTCTTGAGGCGGTCACCAGACCAAACGGTAGGGCCACAAACTGGAAGTGCTGGTCCAGGAAGGCGAACCTTAGAAATTTGAATCCTTGTGGATTGGAACATGAAGGTAAGCATCCTTCAGGTCTATAGTCGTCATGAATTGCCCCCCTTAAACCAGGGGTAAAATTGACCTGATCTTGAACGATGGAACTGACAGAAACTTGTTTAGGGCCTTTAGGTCCAGAATTATACGAAATGTGCCCTCCTTCTTTGGGACCACGAAAAGGTTTGAATAATACCCCAGACCTCTTTCTGCCGGAGGGACTAGGACAATTACTCCGAGAGATGAGAGATCCCTCACACACCCCAGGAAGGCGTCTCTCTTTTCTGGTCTTGAAGAGATGTTTGACAGGAGGAACCTGCCTCTGGACTGATACGATTTGAAACCTATCCTGTACCCCTGGGCGACGACCTCCAGGACCCAAGGATCTGTAACGTCTCCCCTTCAGAACTCTGCAAAAAGATATAATCTGCCCCCTACCTAGTTCAAGGACGGGTCGGGGGTCACCCCTTCATGCCGACTTTGAATCAGCGGGCTTCTTGTTCTGCTTGGACTTGTTCTAAGAGTTTGCTGGCTTCCAAGATCCCTTGAATTGCTCAGATTTTGCGAAAGGCTGCTGGTGCTGAGACTTGTCCGCACAAAAGGGACAAAAAGTAGATCCCTTCGGTTTAGCTTTCTTTACCTGAGATAAGAAGGCATCCTTGCCACCCGTTACTGTAGATATGCTAGAATCCAGGCCCGGGTCAAACAAAACCTTCCCTTTGAATGGTAGGGAAAGCAAGTGAGACTTAGACGTCATGTCAGCAGACCACAATTTTAGCCACAGAGCCCTGTGGACTAAAACAGAAAACCCCGATTTCGTAGCATTCAGGCGAATAATCTGCATGTTAGCATCACAAATGAACGAATGCGCTACCCTTAGGGCTTTGATTCGATCCAGAATCTCATCGAGGGGAGTTTCCACCTGGGTTCCTTAAAAGAGGAGCTATCCTCAAGAGAAATGGTCGTTATCTTAGCGAGCGTGGAGATAGCACCATCCAACTTAGGGACGGTTCCCCACAGTTCAAGCTGTGCGTCCGGAATGGGGAAAAAGGAAAGTTATGCTTATCTGATAAATTTGTTTCTTTTTATGATATGACGAGTCCACGGATTTCATCCTTACTTATGGGATTACGCCTCCTGGTCAGCAGGAGGAGGCAAAGAGCACCACAGCAGAGCTGTATATATAGCTCCTCCCTTCCCTCCCACTCCAATCATTTGACCGAAGTTAGGAAGAGAAAGGAAAAGCCAAGGTGCAGAGGTGACTGAAGTTTAACAAAAATAAAGACCTGTCTTAGAAAATGACAGGGGGGACCGTTGACTCGTCATATTGTAAAAGAAACAAATTTATCAGGTAAGCATAAATTTCCTTTTCTTTTACAAGATATGACGAGTCCACGGATTTCATCCTTACTTATGGGATACAATACCAAAGCTATAGGACACGGATGAAAGGGAGGGACAAGACAGGAACCTAAATGGAAGGCACCACTGCTTGAAGAACCTTTCTCCCAAAAACAGCCTTGGACGAGGCAAAAGTATCAAATTTGGAAAATTTGGAAAAAGTGTGAAGAGATGACCAAGTTGCAGCCTTGCAAATCTGTTCAACAGAAGCATCATTTTTAAATGCCCATGAGGAAGCCAAAGCCCTGGTAGAATGAGCCGTAATTCTTTCAGGAGGCTGCTGTCCAGCAGTCTCATATGCAAAACGGATGATACTCTTCAGCCAAAAAGAAAGAAAGGTAGCCGTAGCTTTCTGGCCCCTACGTTTTCCAGAAAAAAAAAAAAAACAAATAATGAAAATGATTGACGAAAATCTTTAGCCGCCTGCAAGTAAAACTTCAGGGCACGGACCACGTCCAAGTTAGGTAACAGACGCTCCTTCTTAGAAGAAGGATTAGGACACAAGGAAGGAACAACAATTTCCTGATTAATATTCTTATTTGAAACAACCTTAGGAAGGAACCCAGGTTTGGTACGTAACACCACCTTATCAGAATTGAAAATAAGATAAGGAGAATCACATTGTAAAGCTGAAAGCTCAGAAACTCTGCGAGCTGAAGAAATAGCAACCAAAAATAAAACTGTCCAAGATAACAACTTAATATCTATGGAATGATTTTTCTCTTAATTCAGTGTCCTCATCCTAATTACTGTAGGTATGGCTATTAATGTGTATATCTTATTTGATATAAGTCCACTTACTACATTCAAATTCCCACCTCCCCCCCACCATCACCCCCTTAGAATACACCTCCCTATATGGGAGATTTCACTACGCGGTTTATCTTGTACATACCGCACCCTAGAGATTTTACCATACTTACATTTCATATCGCATTATATAATTGGAAACGACATTTGTTGAGGTTGCTTGAAATATATCTTGTTAATCTACTCTATCTATAGGACCATCTAAAGTATCTACTGTATGTGTAATAGGGTAAATGAGGTTCCAACCTTTAGTCCAGTACTCCTTCCAATGTGAATCTTGCTTTCTACATGGAAACCATTTTATTGTGATGTATCAAATCTGTGTTGTTTTTGGGTTATCACCATGTATAAGTTGTATTGTTTTTTCCACAACCTTAAAGTACCTACTGTATGTATAATAATGAAAATGAGGTTCCAATCTTCAGTCCAGTATTCCTTCCAATGTGAATCTTGCTTTTCTACATGGAAACCGTTTTATTGTGATGTATTATATCTGTGTTATTTTTGGTTTATCACCATGCATAAGTTGTATTGCTTTTTACACAACCTCAATAAAAAATAAAAAAATAAAAAAATATCTATGGAATGCATAGGTTCAAAAGGAACCCCTTGAAGAACCTTAAGAACTAAATTCAAACTCCAAGGAGGAGCAATTGGTCTAAACACAGGCCTGATTCTAGTCAGAGCCTGACAAAAAGATTGAACATCTGAAACATCTGCCAGACGTTTGTGTAGCAAAATAGACTAAGCAGAAATCTGTCCCTTTAAGGAACTTGCTGACAACCCTTTCTCCAATCCTTCTTGGAGAAAAGATACAATTCTGGGGGGAATCCTAAGCCTACTCCAATGAGTAGCCCTTGGATTCGCACCAATAAAGATATTTACGCCATATCTTATGGTAAATCTTTCTAGTAACAGGCTTACGTGCCTGAATCAAAGTATTAATGACCGAATCAGAGAACCCTCGCTTAGATAAAATCAAGCGTTCAATCTCCAAGCAGTCAGCTGCAGAGAAACTAGATTTGGATGATGGAAGGGTCCCTGAACGAGAAGGTCTTGCCTCAATGGAAGCTTCCACGGTGGCAGAGAGGACATGTCCACCAGATCGGCATACCAAGTCCTGCGAGGCCACGCAGGAGTGATGAGAATCACCGAAGCCCTCTCCTGATTGACTCGGGCAATCACCCGGGGAAGGAGAGTAAATGAAGGAAAACACATAAACTAGGCCGAAGAACCAAGGCACTGCCAAGCCATCTATCAGCTCGGCCTGGGGATCCCTAGACCTGGACCCATATCTCGGAAACTTGGCATTCCGGCGAAATGCCATGAGATCCAACTCTGGCCTGCCCCATCTGAAAATCAGGTCGGCAAAAACTTCCGGAAGGAGATCCCACTCTCCCTGATAAAAAAAAGTCTGTCTTTTCCTGACCTCCGTCAAAAAATATTTTAATGGATATAGAGCCGATAAGAGTTCCCAAGAAAAGAACCCTTGGCTGTGGAACCAGAAAACTCTTCTCCAGATTTAACTTCAACTCATGAGCCCTCAGGGAGGACAAAAAAACAATGTCTGTATGAAACGCTTGTTAGCTGATAAGACAAGGCCTGGATCATATCGTCCAGATAAGACGCCACTACAATGCCCCACGGTCTCAGAACCACTAGTAGAGACCCCAGAACCTTTGTAAAAACACTGGGTGCCATGACTAGACCAAAAGGAAGAGTCACAAACTGAAAATGTTTGTCCAAAAAGTCAAACCTCCGGAACTTGTGATGATCTCCGTGGATAGAAACACGAAGATATGCGTTTCAGATCCACGGCAGTCATAAATTGACCCTCCCGGATCAATCGAAGAATGGTACAAATAGTTTCCATCATGAAAGTTGAAACTCTGAGAAACTTCTTTAAACTCTTGAGATCTAAGATATGACTGAAAGTTCCCTCCTTTGTGGGAACCACAAACAGACTCCCAGTCCCTGCTCCTGAAAAGGAAACGGGACAATTATTCCCATGAAGGAAAGTCTCTTACACAGCGTACGAAAACCTCTCACTGTAGCTGGACTACAGACAATCGAGAAGTAGAAACCTTCCTCTGGGGGAAGGATTTCCGAATTCCAGCTTGTATCCCTGAAACACTATTCTCTAATACTCAGGGATCCGGAACATCTCTCATCCAAGCTCGGATGAAGAAAGACAGTCTGCCCCCTACTAGATCCGGTCCCGGATCGGGGTCAACCCGCCATGCTGACTTGGGAACAGCAGCAGGTCTCTAGGATTAAATACCAATTCCAAGACTGGTTAGGTCTCCATAGTACTTTCTAACAGAAAAAGTACAGCCGTCAAATAGCTGTTGTTCTATCAACGGGAAGAACACAGCTAAAAGTGGATGGAAGCCCTGAAGTACAACCCTTTCTGAACCTGTGAAGGAAACAACTACCCCGTTAGGAAGTATCAAGTCTCGTGGTCTGGCGGAAAACCATTCTAACCCCAAGAATGACTATCCAGCCTCCTTAGATGAGAAGGGTGTCTTATGAAAAATAGGAAATGCAGTCTTGCTTTCTTATAATTTATTCATCATACTAGAACATAGTCGGAGCCCTTCACTTGTTAATAAAAACACCAAATGCTTGAGGGACAGGAGAAAAAGACACTGCGGTAGCATGTGGAATTGAACATGCAAACACTCCAGATTACAATCCCCAAACTAGACCATAAATGTACACACTGTAGGAATGTGGTAAAATTACCATTGTCAACATAATCCCCAATAGTAATATCCTTAAGGGGAAAAGATCTCAGAAAAAAAACGGAAAACACTTTTTTTTTTTTTTTTAATAAACTTCTTATTTCTGATGTGCAGAAAACAATGAAGGAGTTAATATTACTGTTAACACACATTGCTAACAACATGAAAACAAGCAATGTCATGAGCCATAATTCCATATAAAATCTGAAAGGAACCGCAGAGCACTGCATGCGGTCATAAAAATTCTAGACCCACAATAGGTAGAGAAAAAGTGGCATAGATTAACCGGAGTCAACAGACTCCGAAGAGCAAAAGCCGTAGAAGGAAAATAATTTGACACATAAAAAGTGGTACTGTTTCTTTAAATATTAAAGTACCCTATATAGCATCCTAAGACACAAAGGATGAACTAAAAATATTATGATAACCATAACATAGGTTAGCCTCCATAAGGCAAATACTATGTCTACTGACCCTTTAATGGAAAGAACAACATAATTCTTTATTTGCGTGTGGTTCCATAAGTTGCTAACTGCCCCTTATCAACATGGATGCACGGATTGACATAGCCAGAGCAACTACATTCTTGGTCTACTGGACCTCAGCTAGTATACGGAGGTGAATCCTTATTAAAGAAAGCGCATCAAAGCAGCAGCACACTACCCTTAAACGGGAAAGAAAATCTATACTTGTGAGTGTTTGTTTCATCCCAGTCACAAGAGATGAATTAAACAATAAACGGCTGAAATTCATTGATTATAACCAGCCCATAACAACATAAATGTTGCAGCAAAAAGACATTGCTATGAATCTAAGGCAAAGTCCAGCTAAGAACCGCAGAGCACTGCCTGTGGGTCAAATATTAATTTGTAATGTAGAATATTATAGCAGGCAGTGACCTGCAACACCATACTCCGAACAGGCACTGCTTTAGACGGAGAATCAACAATAAAATCTTAAACAGAAAAGGATGCTTCATATGAGCTGCCGAAATATAAACTTGTACAGCTGTAGTTATGAACGATAGCAGAACCCTCGACCTGGCCAATGGGCCACAGGACCTTTATGGGGCACATTATAGTGGTCACGGATATTTATATGAACAAGCGTATAAACAGTAGAGGCCATATTTTGCACATCAACAGAAAGCGGGTATAGCGCTAGTCTGGTATAAAATGGCGCACTGCCCTTTTTCCAGGCTCCCCAGTAAGGGTTAAATAAAAATGCAAGTTATCACCAGTAAATAGACATTGCTATTCCTTCATAGCTAAAGGTTAAAAAGACATTAGGAGGTGAACCAAAAAAAAGTATACACCACAAGCTAGTAAAAGCAATAGTTTTATATATCTAAAATAAGCTAAAATCAGAACATAGAAACAAATGTAACAAGTGTGTAATTCTATAGTAATAAATGTTACTAAACAATTTGCAACAATATAATAAAAAAAAACGGACGTCTCAGATTAGAGTAAAAATAGGATATTACAATGTATAATTGCCACCACTAAGAAAGTAGAAAAAATGTGCTTTGCAAAACATATCAGTCAGTTCAAATTTCAACCCGAATAGTCATAGTTTATAAATCTGTATATCCAAATTTAGGAAGTGTAGACATATAAGTCCTTATGTTAAAGTATTTAACCAAATACCTGACGTTGCGAGTGTCACAGTTAAGGGACCACAGCTAGGTGTGTAGGCTGTTTGGCGTCAGTGTGTACCTTTTCAGCCGTTATACCATACGTCACTGGTCTATTCAGCTGCTCCGGTCCTATTGGACAATCTCAATTTCAAACACTCCAGGGTTTTTTTTTCGGTCAGGTAATAAAAATAGTATCCTGCTCTTAGTGCAACGGCACGCTGGATACTCACAGTGTATATCCTTTAGCGGACTTAGGTAAAAACTTCAGATGTTTCTTCTAGCACAACACCGGTGCATAGGTATAAAGGTAGCAGATTTCCACTATATTCAAGCTTTATATGGGTAGGCAATCCTTACGCCTATGAGTCCAATGTAAACTCTGTTGTCCACAGAGGAGTTAAAACAATTATAAACAATTTTTACTGCATAAAAAGCCCTCCATGAGGGCTTTTTTGGTTCACCTCCTAATGTCTTTTTAACCTTTAGCTATTTAGCGCTCCTAAGCATTTCTCTTTGACTACACTCATTTTTTCCTAATTGTTAGAGGATCTATTAGGGCCCTAGGAGTTTGGTTAAGTAGCTTAGCACACATCTCTCCTTTTAACCTAGTTGCTATTCCTTCATGCCTTTTTACCAAAAACTGTAAAAGCACCCCCCCCCCAGCAGTGTGTACCCTAGTTAACTGAAACACCACCGCCACGGATCTGTGAAAACATATCACTGAGGGCTCCATAGAAAAAAGGGGGGAAGCAGACACTGAAAACGCACAGAGTCACTCAACTACATTTGTTTTGGCGCGCAACCATGGCGCGTATCTTAGCTCCGCCCATCGTGGACATTATAGTTAATCTTCCCGGTTGCTATATCATGGCAAATGGGGCCGTCGGAGAATCGCATGGCACTAAAGAAAACTAGCCAGCGCCCCTGACCACATTTAACCCCTGTAATGTCAAACCAGACAATGTGACTTTAAACAGTGAAGAAAATCTCCCAGTCGGCTGCTGCGCTAAGCCGTAGGGAACAAGACATGCACAACATACGCATGAACATAATACAAGGTGTTGGGATCTGTAGTAACACGGGAAACCAATGAAAAAAAAACCTCCCTGTTTGCAGTATATATAAATAGTAAACCCCAAGGGAGAGAGGACATGAAACCACAGGCATTTCTCAGTCGGCTACAAGTGCACTATAATTAGAAGCCGTTGTTGAGTAATAACGCCCTTCAAACACACAGTTGAAGCAGTGACTATTACACATAACACCCCGGAACACAGATAATCCTCCTAGGCTGCAAATATATAGTAAATTAAGCCCTTGAAGGCAGTACTGAAGGGATTCTATATGGCTTCTGAGACAGCATGAAAACCGTCCCATAACTTATCCTCCGTTAATCACATAGGGATAAAGTTATGAAGTGTCCCCAAGTAAAAAAGGGAAGTGTATAACACCTAATTCCCCACACATCAGATAGGTAATCATACAGTCTATTCTGAGTTAATTTTATGTCCCAGAATAATAAAGACTGCACTTACCTCTATGCTGAGCGACAGCATGATCGGTCTCACAGGATCAAGAGGTCTTCTCCCTCCTGCAGTTTTGTGGACACATACAGGGCCTTAGTTATTGTCTGCAAAGGCCATCATCTGAAGGGCAGCACTCAGTATGGGAGGCGCAGTGAGATTATAATCCCACCAGTTCCCATTGCTTAGAAGCCACCAAATGCTTCTCTTTTTAATGAAGAGACTGATCGGGTCTAGGCTACACCCTAAAACAAAGTAGTACTCAGTAGCACCACTTTTAAAATAATAAACACTTGATTGAAGAATCTTTACTAACACCTCACTTTGCCATCTCCTATCTAACTAACACAGGCAAAGAGAATGACTGGAGTGGGAGGGAAGGGAGGAGCTATATATACAGCTCTGCTGTGGTGCTCTTTGCCTCCTCCTCCTGCTGACCAGGAGGCGTAATCCCATAAGTAAGGATGAAATCCGTGGACTCGTCATATCTTGTAAAAGAAAGCTTCTTAAAAGAAGACGAGGGAGAAAAGGGCGAACCCAGTTTCTCCCATTCATTCTTAATAATGTTTGCCATTTTGATAGGAACCGGGAAGGCCTGGGGCACTACCCTGTCCTCGTAAACCCTATCCAGTTTAGGCATCGAAGGTTCCTCTGGTAGTTTCGGTTCTGGAACCTCCAGCATAGCAAGTACTTACTTCAGCAGAAAACACAAATGCTCCATCTTAAATTTGAAATCTAGAAGTAGCCACTTCCGACCCAGAAGCGACATCCTCCGATAAGTCGAAGTCGTCCTCATAAGCGGGTAATCTGTCTGAGACATCCAGCTTGCGCTTAGTAGGACGAGGCATCGCATTTATGGCCGCAGAAACCGCCGTCTGCAACTGATCTGCGAAGTCTGGAGGCCCGTGGGAGGATTAGTAGTGCCCTGGGGAACTGCTTGTATAATTGGAGATGATTGTAGGGAACGCACCTCGCGGGGCGGAGAACCCTCAGAGGTGGACGGCTCAGTCATACAAATACTTTAGTCTTCTTTGATAGCATTATTGTCAAAGCATGTGGAACAGAGATGTGTTAGTGGTTCAACAGGAACCTCCTCACAGTATACACAGTTAATAGGTTTCTATAAAGAGGGAGTATCCTCTAACATCAGAGTCCTCCATAGCTTGCGCCTTTATTACGGACTTGATCAAATTAATAAATGGCACCTTTATATCCTAATGGCCGGGGCACTCACCACCTCCTATAACCCGGACTACAAGAAACAGCTTTCGTCTCCTTTCGAAAGCAGGTCAAGAAAGAGGAAGTTACAGAGGCCACACCCGGTCACATGTAGTGCCATGCAGGACCGCCTCTGCACTCGAGAGAGAGAGAGAGACGCGCCAAAATAAACCCTGCCTCAATCTCTCTCTAACTGTTCCACACCGAAAGAGCCTCATCTCACACAAGTGCAGCAGAAACACAAATAAACAATATTATGCATAATAAAATCCCCCCTGTTCCATAACCCCCTTCCGAGGGTATTACCCTAGATTCTACACAGATAAAAGGAGTCACACTGTGACCCTGTCTTCTTGCGTTATCACATATATATATATATAATGAAACGATCTTACCAGAATCAACACCTTGAACCAGGAACACAGCCCTTCAAGTGTGACAGGTTAGTAGCGTCACTCCTGACATAGACTTGAGAGAAGAAAAGCAGGCAGCGAAACTCATCAACGCTGATTGCTTAAGGATCTGTTAATATGAGTTGGGATGGTTTCGCAGAAGAACTCCCCCTGCATCTCTTTCACCCATGCTCTCTCTGAGAGGCTGACAGGACTACTTAAAACTCCAGTCCCATTGCGAAGAGTACTACCCTCCATAAGAGACTACTCCGAATCTTCCGACACTTCTCTGCCAACCTCCTGTGATGAAAAGCAAAGAATGACTGGGGGATGAGGGGAGTGGGGGAGGTATTTAAGCCGTTGGCTGGGGTGTCTTTGTCTCCTCCTGGTGGCCAGGTTCTAATTTCCCACAAGTGATGAATGAAGCAGTGGACTCTCCTCACATTAAGATGGGAATTGCATGCACTACCTGAGTCATTTACTGTAAATATTTACAATAAAAATTACATTAAAACGCATTATTAAATATTAATTAAAAATTATTTTCAAAGTTTAAGGTATTTGAGTGGAAAGGGCTCCAAAGTAAATATATGTGTATATATGTATATACCTGTGAATACAGTGTTTTCCCCAAGACCTTTTTAGCAGGTGCACCACCTGGCTGATTTTTCTGACCACCAAGGTAAAATTTTAGCTAATATTAAACTAAAATTAGCCAATATTAAAAATGTAAAATTTGTATTGCACAAATTATAATTAAATACATTTATGTTCAATTAAGCAATACATTTGTGCTTTAGATAGTAGAAAATTAGAAAATATTACACTGCACCTTCCTGGCTACTTCATGATGCCACTCCGCTAATTCATAATGCCACCCAGCTGGCAACACTTACTGTGGAAAACACTGGTATATATGTGCTATATGTGTATATATGTATATATGTATGTATAGCAGGAATCAAAACCAGGAGTACTCCGCTCAAAAAGATAAAACTTAGCATTTATTGAACATATACCATTTAAAAATGAAATGGAAAACAGCCAAACAAATAAATAAGATGGTGTTTGCGCAGCACAACTGGATTACTCGTTTCGGCTTAACGCCGTAGTCATAGCCATATAAACACATGAATAAACACACACATATACCTTTTAACCCTTATAAAAAATGTATTACTATTTATATGAATAATGTTTATCAGAAACTGTACAAGGGTGTAAGACTTTATTTAATGTATTTTCGTTGTGTTTGGTGCACATTTTTTTAACCCTTACCCTTTACATGACATCTATACTTGCGCAAACCCGTTGTACAATAATTTAGTTTGCGCTCGAGCGACCGCATTTAGTTAATATGCGCACAATTTAGTGTGGTTAATTGCTTATCGCGCCTCACACTAGCAATAGCGCGCCACTTGTAATCTATCCCAAAATGTTAAAATTGTAAGATACATTTTAAACCTAAACAAAATTCTAGTTTCAAAGAGGAATGTCCTTACTCATTATGACAATGGTTGCATGAATCTAATCCTGTCCAAATTCACTCAACACAGTACAAATAAAAAACACCAAATATAAAATCACTATTTATACATTTTCATCAAGAATCGTACAATCACTAACATGATTTATATGTGAAAATGAAGCTATTAATAGCTCCCAGATGATTCTAATGACAACTATAACTTTGTGAATTCTCTTAAATAATTGCTGGGACACCAATCCCAATTTTTTTATTTTGTAATTTAGATAGAGCATGCAATTTTAAGCAACTTTCTAATTTACTCCTATTATCAATTTTTCTTCGTTCTCTTGCTATCTTTATTTGAAAAAGAAGGCATTTAAGCTTTTTTTCTTGGTTCAGTACACTGGACAGCACTTTTTTATTGGTGAATGAATATATCCACCAATGAGCAAGGACAACCCAGGTTGTTCACCAAAAATGGGCCGGCATCTAAACTTACATTCTTGCATTTCAAATAAAGATACCAAGAGAATAAAGAAAATTTGATAATAGGAGTAAATTATAAAGTTACTTAAAATGGCATGCTCTATCTGAATCACAAAAGAAAAAATTTGGGTTCAGTGTCCCTTTAAGCAAGGGGTCTGATGATTTAAGTCGATGATGAAGAGAGTGATGGACAAAGTACAGCCCGTGCTATGAGATATATCTTATTATTATTACCTGGAAGACAGACAGACACAGGACCACTCTATAAGGGGTTTCATGTCCCTCTATGTATTGTGGGGTATGAGCATTGTGCTATTTAACCAGCATGAATGATATGGTGAGAGCAGCTGCATTAGGGTTAAAGAGCCATTATAGTGGCAAAATGATATGATCTAATTTCTTAACACTGTTTTAACACAATCTACCCTTCAATTGTATTTGTTTAACCCCAAAAAGGGGTTAAAAACATAGTTAAACTACCAGACATGAGTTGCAGATAACTAATGGCCCCAAGCATACACGGCCAGTTAGCCAATTAGAAGTTGCAGTTCTAGGAAGGGTGTCCAACTGGAGGAAAGAGATCTGTAATACTTGTGTAAAATGTTCATTTGCAAACCCAGATTTAGGACATTTGATTGTTAAATGCCCTAGATTGAAACAACTCTGGCAGAGGGCGGCATATTTTCTCTCTCAGATAATAAAAATCAAAATTACTTTGACAAAAGAAATAATTCTCCTATTAGTCTCTGATAAGTTATGGAGAAGTGAAAGATATGTAATATTGATAACAATTTTGAACATTAGGAAATTAATTTTTAAAAACTGGATTAACAATATGGTTCTTTCAATTGGACAACTAAAAAATCTCTTAGTCAACCAGTTGATAATAGATGCTTATGACTGTAAATTAAATAGAGGAAGTAACGTCAATATCTTTATAAAAAAAATTGGAATAAATGTATTTCTTATATGGGTTTAGAGTTAGAATCCCGGATAAGCCAAATTATAAACGTCCAAATTTAACGAAGAGGATTTAAGGTGGTGACTGGGGAAGATTAAAGGAAGGGAGAGCCAAGATTTTCTACCCCTTTTTTTTCTTTTCTCTTTTTAGTTAAAATTGGATTAGGTGTATTTCAGATCCAGATAATATGGAATATTTGATTTGATGTATTGTAATAGTGTCAAACACAAAATATGTAATTGGTATGTTTAAGAATTATAAGAATTATTTGTTGTATTGTTATACTGCTTAATAAATTAAAAAAAATAGGAAGTTGCAGTTGTACAGCTGGGTCATTCATGTACTACTGCTCACTGTATAACCCCTAATGTCTTCTTTAGAACCAACAGTTCCCTGTGACTCCTACGATGCACTTTAACGATCTATTTAACCCCCTGTGCAGAGGTTAGACACATAGACTTACAGGTTTTGCAGTGTTAAAATCACAGGCTCTAATGAATTAGAACATGCCATGTTTGCTCTAAAAATGCAACTCTAATATTATGAGAATTTGACCTCTTGGTTGCCAGAGAGGGCTGCAACAAATTAACTTTTCAGTATTACACAATTTACCCTGGTAGCCAAGGGTTAAACTATAGAAGAGAAGAGAACAGTGAGGTAGGGGATACAGATGCACTGGGAATGGATATTTAAGTGTAGGCCAATGGGCAAAAAAGCTCTAAACAGAGAGGGGTTCATTTTTAACTATGGCTGTACTGTATAAACAGCAGAGGTTCTACCCATGCATATCAGAAAACACCTGAAGTGCTAATCCTTAAACCTTACAAGAAAACATCACACAGACCCTCCCTTCTATCACAACCACAGACATGATCACTTATCATGCTTCAGCCTGCATATTTCACTGTCTGCAGTATCAGCTGGTGCCCTTAGCCTTGAGTACAGTAGATATAGCTACCTTATAGAGGCTAAATTCTAAACCTCTAAATCTCCAGACCGCTGAAACCATTTGTTCAGAATGTGGGTGACACACTGGCCATTGATGCAGAATATCCTTCCTCAAAAGTTAAAAGTTAATAGAAAGGACTTCTGAACCAGTTTGTAAGACCTGTCACAGCTTCCATATGGCTTTAACTTCCTATAATGGAAATTATAGCTCAGAGAGCCCAACAAAAGGTAACCAACATAGTCCCACAATGAAATAAATCCCATAATCTGATCAGTTTACACAAGTATATTTGCACTCAGATCCATATCCAGAGCAGAAACATGTACAATACCAAAACCATTGAAAAAGCATATAAAGAACAAGAATTCACATCATAGAATATATGAAAGTAAAACAACTTTAGATCACATTAGAGAATAGGAATGCATATTATTTAGAAAATCTGAGCACATTATTTGCAAACATTCACCTAGATTACAAGTTTTGCGCTATAGAGGGTGCGAAACGAACACAACAAAATTTGCGTTATTTCACCCTCCATAGCGCTGCCATGCAGCCGGCTTGTGCGTGCTATATGGTTGCGTTGACCTCCATACCGCACAAAATACAAGCACTGCTTTGACGTGCTCGTGCACACTTTCCCCAAAGACATCAACACCTGCGATCGCGGAATGAAAAGCTCCGTAACCCAGCCCCATTGATGTCTATGGGGGAAAAAAAGTTACGTTTAAACCTAACACCCTAACATAAACCCCACGTCTAAACACCCCTAGTCCGTTGCCCCCGACATCACCGACACCTACATAATGTTATTAACCCCTAATCTGCCGCTCCCGATATCGCCGCCACCGAAATGCCTCTATTAACCCCTAATCTGCCGCTCCCGATATCGCTGCCACTATAATAAAGTTATTAACCACTATTCCCCCACACACCAACATCGCCCACACTATAATAAAGATATTAACCCCTATTCCGCCGCTCCCCAACATCACCACCACTAAAAAAAGTTATTAACCCCTAAACCTCTGGCCTCCCACATCACTAAATAAACCTATTAACCCCTAAACCGCCAGCCCCCCACATTGCAACAATCTAAATTAAACTATATTAACCTAACCCTAAACCTAACCTTAAACCTAACCGTAACCCTAAGCCTAAACCTAACACCCCCTAACTTTAACATAATTAAAATAGACCTAAATTAAAGTTACAATTATTAACTAAATAATACCTATTTAAAACTAAAAACAAACTTACCTTTGAAATAAAAATAAAACCTAAGCTAGCTACAATATAACTAATAGTTATATTGTAGCTAGCTTAGGTTTTATTTTTATTTTACAGGTAAATTTGTATTTATTTTAACTAGGTAAACTAGTTAGTAAATAGTTATTAACTATTTACTAACTACCTAGTTAAAATAAATACAAACTTACCTGTGAAATAAAAGTAAAACCTAAGCTGCCTTACAATAAAACCTAACATTACAAAAAAAAATACTAACATTACAAAAAATAAAAAAACTACCATTACAAAAAAATAACAAACAAAATTATCCAAAACAATAAAAACAGAATTTATGTTTACCTGATAAATTACTTTCTCCAACGGTGTGTCCGGTCCACGGCGTCATCCTTACTTGTGGGATATTCTCTTCCCCAACAGGAAATGGCAAAGAGCCCAGCAAAGCTGGTCACATGATCCCTCCTAGGCTCCGCCTACCCCAGTCATTCGACCGACGTTAAGGAGGAATATTTGCATAGGAGAAACCATATGAGACCGTGGTGACTGTAGTTAAAGAAAATAAAATATCAGACCTGATTAAAAAACCAGGGCGGGCCGTGGACCGGACACACCGTTGGAGAAAGTAATTTATCAGGTAAACATAAATTCTGTTTTCTCCAACATAGGTGTGTCCGGTCCACGGCGTCATCCTTACTTGTGGGAACCAATACCAAAGCTTTAGGACACGGATGAAGGGAGGGAGCAAATCAGGTCACCTAAATGGAAGGCACCACGGCTTGCAAAACCTTTCTCCCAAAAATAGCCTCAGAAGAAGCAAAAATATCAAACTTGTAAAATTTGGTAAAAGAGTGCAGTGAAGACCAAGTCGCTGCCCTACATATCTGATCAACAGAAGCCTCGTTCTTGAAGGCCCATGTGGAAGCCACAGCCCTAGTGGAATGAGCTGTGATTCTTTCAGGAGGCTGCCGTCCGGCAGTCTCGTAAGCCAATCTGATGATGCTTTGAATCCAAAAAGAGAGAGAGGTAGAAGTTGCTTTTTGACCTCTCCTTTTACCAGAATACACAACAAACAAGGAAGATGTTTGTCTAAGATCCTTTGTAGCATCTAAATAGAATTTTAGAGCGCGAACAACATCCAAATTGTGCAACAAACGTTCCTTCTTCGAAACTGGTTTCGGACACAGAGGAGGCACGACTATCTCCTGGTTAATGTTTTTGTTAGAAACAACTTTTGGAAGAAAACCAGGTTTAGTACGTAAAACCACCTTATCTGCATGGAACACCAGATAAGGAGGAGAACACTGCAGAGCAGATAATTCTGAAACTCTTCTAGCAGAAGAAATTGCAACGGAATGTAAGGGTTCAAACGGAACCCCCTGAAGAACTGAAAGAACTAAGTTGAGACTCCAAGGAGGAGTCAAATGTTTGTAGACAGGCTTGATTCTAACCAGAGCCTGAACAAAGGCTTGAACATCTGGCACAGCTGCCAGCTTTTTGTGAAGTAACACAGACAAGGCAGAAATCTGTCCCATCAAGGAACTTGCAGATAATCCTTTTTTCAATCCTTCTCGAAGGAAGGATAGAATCTTAGGAATCTTAACCTTGTCCCAAGGGAATCCTTTAGATTCACACCAACAGATATATTTTTTCCAAATTTAGTGGTAAATGTTTCTAGTTACAGGCTTTCTGGCCTGAACAAGAGTATCAATAACAGAATCTGAGAACCCTCGCTTTGATAAGATCAAGCGTTCAATCTCCAAGCAGTCAGCTGGAGTGGGACCAGATTCGGAGTGATTTGGGCAAAGATTTCCGGATGGAGTTCCCACTCCCCCGGATGCAATGTCTGACGACTCAGAAAATCCGCTTCCCAATTTTCCACTCCTGGGATGTGGATTGCAGACAGGTGGCAGGAGCGAGTCTCCGCCCATTGAATGATTTTGGTCACTACTTCCATCACGAGGGAACTCCTTGTTCCCCCCTGATGGTTAATGTACGCAACAGTCGTCATGTTGTCTGATTGAAACCGTATGAACTTGGCCCTCGCTAGCTGAGGCCAAGCCTTGAGAGCATTGAATATCGCTCTCAGTTCCAGAACATTTATCGGTAGAAGAGATTCTTCCCTAGACCAAAAACCCTGAGCCTTCAGGGATCCCCAGACCGCGCCCCAGCCCATCAGACTGGCGTTGGTCGTGACAATGACCCACTCTGGTCTACGGGAGGTCACCCCTTGTGACATGTTGTCCAGGGACAGCCACCAACGGAGTGAGTCTCTGTATAGTCCCCATTCCACAGACTGAGCATACACAGTTGTAATGGTCTTAGATGAATGCGCGCAAAAGGAACTATGTCCATTGCCGCTACCATCAAACCTATCACTTCCATGCACTGCGCTATGGAAAGAAGAGGAACGGAATGAAGTATCCGACAAGAGTTTAGAAGTTTTGTTTTTCTGGTCTCTGCCAGAAAAATCCTCATTTCTAAGGAGTCTATTATTGTTCCCAAGAAGGGAACTCTTGTCGACGGAGATAGAGAACTCTTTTCCACGTTCACTTTCCTCCGTGAGATCTGAGAAAGGCCAGGACTATGTCCGTGTGAGCCTTTGCTTGAGGAAGGGACGACGCTTGAATCAGAATGTCGTCCAAGTAAGGTACTACAGCAATGCCCCTTGGTCTTAGCACCGCCAGAAGGGACCCTAGTACCTTTGTGAAAATCCTTGGAGCAGTGGCTAATCCGAAAGGAAGCGCCACGAACTGGTAATGCTTGTCCAGGAATGCGAACCTTAGGAACCGATGATGTTCCTTGTGGATAGGAATATGTAGATACGCATCCTTTAAATCCACCGTGGTCAAGAATTGACCTTCCTGGATGGAAGGATTGTTCAAATGGTTTCCATTTTGGACGATGGAACCTTGAGAAACTTGTTTAGGATCTTGAGATCTAAGATTGGTCTGAACGTTCCCTCTTTTTTGGGAACTACGAACAGATTGGGGTAGAACCCCATCCCTTGTTCTTTTAATGGAACAGGATGAATCACCTCCAGAAGATAACCTTGGGAGACTATTTCTAGCGCCCAAGGATCCAGAACATCTCTTGCCCAAGCCTGAGTGAAGAGAGAGAGTCTGCCCCCCACCAAATCCGGTCCCGGATCGGGGGCCCGCATCTCATGCTGTCTTGGGAGCAGTGGCAGGTTTCTTGGCCTGCTTTCCTTTGTTCCAGCCTTGCATTCTCCAGGCTGGATTGGCTTGAGAAGTATTACCCTCCTGCTTAGAGGACGTAGCACTTGGGGCTGGTCCGTTTCTGCGAAAGGGCCGAAAATTAGGTTTATTTTTGGCCTTGAAAGACCTATCCTGAGGAAGGGCGTGGCCCTTGCCCCCAGTGATATCAGAGATAATCTCTTTCAAGTCAGGGCCAAACAGTGTTTTCCCCTTGAAAGGAATGTCAAGCAATATGTTCTTGGAAGACGCATCCGCTGACCAAGATTTTAACCAAAGCGCTCTGCGCGCCACAATAGCAAACCCAGAATTTTTCGCCGCTAACCTAGCCAATTGCAAGGTGGCGTCTAGGGTGAAAGAATTAGCCAATTTAAGAGCACGAATTCTGTCCATAATCTCCTCATAAGAAGAAGAATTACTAATAATCGCCTTTTCTAGCTCATCGAGCCAGAAACACGCGGCTGTAGTGACAGGGACAATGCATGCAATTGGTTGTAGAAGGTAACCTTGCTGAACAAACATCTTTTTTAGCAAACCTTCTAATTTTTTATCCATAGGATCTTGGAAAGTACAACTATCTTCTATGGGTATAGTGGTGCGCTTGTTTAGAGTAGAAACCGCCCCCTCGACCTTGGGGACTGTCTGCCATAAGTCCTTTCTGGGGTCGACTATAGGAAACAATTTTCTTTAAATATGGGGGGAGGTACGAAAGGTATACCGGGCCTGTCCCATTCTTTATTAACAATGTACGCCACCCGCTTGGGTATAGGAAAAGCTTCGGGGGGCCCCGGGGCCTCTAGGAACTTGTCCATTTTACATAGTGTTTCTGGAATGACCAGATAATCACAATCATCCAAATTGGATAACACCTCCTAAAGCAGAGCGCGGAGATGTTCCAACTTAAATTTAAAAGTAATCACATCAGGTTCAGCCTGTTGAGAAATTTTTCCTGAATCTGAAATTTCTCCCTCAGACAAAACCTCCCTGGCTCCCTCAGACTGGTGTAGGGGCCCTTCAGAAACAAAATCATCAGCGTTCTCATGCTCTTCAGTATTTTCTAAAACAGAGCAGTCGCGCTTTCGCTGATAAGTGGGCATATTGGCTAAAATGTTTTTGATAGAATTATCCATTACAGCCGTTAATTGTTGCATAGTAAGGAGTATTGGCGCGCTAGATGTACTAGGGGCCTCCTGTATGGGCAAGACTGGTGTAGACGAAGGAGGGGATGATGCAGTACCATGCTTACTCCCCTCACTTGAGGAATCATCTTGGGCATCATTTTTTCTAAATTTTTTATGACATAAATCACATCTATTTAAATGAGAAGGAACCTTGGCTTCCCCACAGTCAGAACATAATCTATCTGGTAGTTCAGACATGTTAAACAGGCATAAACTTGATAACAAAGCACAAAAAACGTTTTAAAATAAAACCGTTACTGTCACTTTAAATTTTAAACTGAACACACTTTATTACTGCAATTGCGAAAAAGTATGAAGGAATTGTCCAAAATTCACCAAAATTTCACCACAGTGTCTTAAAGCCTTAAAAGTATTGCACACCAAATTTGGAAGCTTTAACCCTTAAAATAACGGAACCGGAGCCGTTTTTATATTTAACCCCTTTACAGTCCCTGGAATCTGCTTTGCTGAGACCCAACCAAGCCCAAAAGGGAATACGATACCAAATAATGCCTTCAGAAAGACTTTTCTATGTATCAGAGCTCCACACACATGCAGCTGCATGTCATGCTGTTCTCAAAAACAAGTGCGCCATACCGGCGCGAAAATGAGGCTCTGACTATGATTAGGGAAAGCCCCTATAGAATAAGGTGTCTAAAACAGTGCCTGCCGATATTATTTTACAAAAAATACCCAGATTAAATGATTCCTCAAGGCTAAATATGTGTAAATATGATCGATTTAGCCCAGAAAATGTCTACAGTCTTAATAAGCCCTTGTGAAGCCCTTATTTACTATCTGAATAAAAATGGCTTACCGGATCCCATAGGGAAAATGACAGCTTCCAGCATTACATCGTCTTGTTAGAATGTGTCATACCTCAAGCAGCAAAAGACTGCTCACTGTTCCCCCAACTGAAGTTAATTCCTCTCAACAGTCCTGTGTGGAACAGCCATGGATTTTAGTAACGGTTGCTAAAATCATTTTCCTCATACAAACAGAAATCTTCATCTCTTTTCTGTTTCAGAGTAAATAGTACATACCAGCACTATTTTAAAATAACAAACTCTTGATTGAATAATAAAAACTACAGTTAAACACTAAAAAACTCTAAGCCATCTCCGTGGAGATGTTGCCTGTACAACGGCAAAGAGAATGACTGGGGTAGGCGGAGCCTAGGAGGGATCATGTGACCAGCTTTGCTGGGCTCTTTGCCATTTCCTGTTGGGGAAGAGAATATCCCACAAGTAAGGATGACGCCGTGGACCGGACACACCTATGTTGGAGAAATGTATTCTTATTCTAATACCCTGTTTAAAAAAAAAAAAAAAACACCCCAAAATAAAAAACCCTAATCTATAATAAACTACCAAGGGCTCTTAGAAGGGCCTTTTGTAGGGCATTGCCCTAAAGAAATCAGCTCTTTTGCTACAAAAGAAAAACAAACACCCCCTAACAGTATACAAACCCCCACCCCCCAAATAAAAATAAAGTTAAACCTAATCGACCCATTGCCCTGAAAAGGGCATTTGTATGAGCATTGCCCTTAAAAGGGCATTCAGCTCTTTTTCTGCCCATTTAAAAAAAAAAAACACCCCCCAAAAAGAAAAAAAAACATTACACAAAATAACAAATTATTCAAAATAATAGAAATTATTCCTATTCTAATATCCCGTTTTAAAGAAAACACCCCAAAATAAAAGAACCCTATTCTATAATAAACTACCAATAGCCCTTAAAAGGGCCTGTTGAAGGGCATTGCCCTAAATAAAGCAGCTCTTTTTCTAACAAATAAAAACAAACCCCCCCAAACATTACAAACCTCCACCCCCCCAACCCACAAAATAAAAAAACCTAATCTACCCATTGCCCTGAAAAGGGCATTTGTATGGGCATTGCCCTTAAAAGGGCATTCAGCTCTTTTAAGAAAAGCCCAAACCCTAAGCTAAAAGAAAAACCCACACAAAAAAATCTTTAAAAAAATCTAACACTAACCCCTCTTTAGGTACTCACAGTTGCTGACGTCCGGCTTGAACGATCTTCATCCCAGCGTCTTCATCCAGGTGGCTCCATCTTCATCCATCGAGGGTATCGGCATCTTCTTCATCCCTGCGAAGGCGGAGCGGTCGATGTATGGAGGCGGAGGTCCAAGGCGGAGGTCAAAGGTGGAGGTCCATCGATCCGACGTGGAGGTCCTCTTTATGCGATCGTCCGCCGCACACTGAGGATTCAAATGCAAGGTACCCCTTTTATACTGGGGGTAACATTGCATTCCTATTGATTTAAAATTTTCAATCAGCCAATAGGAATTAGGGCTGCTAAAATCTTATTGGCTGTTCAAATTAGCCAATAGGATTTAAGCAGCTTTCATAAATGAGAGATGCTTAAATCCTACTGGCTGATTTGAACAGCCAATAGGATTTTAGCAACTCTAATTCCTATTGGCCAATTTAAATTTTTCAGCCAATAGGAATGCAATGGTACCCCCAGTATAAAAGGGGTACCTTGCATTTGAATCCTCAGTGTGCAGCAGACGATCTCATGAAGAGGACCTCAATGTCGGATAGATGGTCCTCCGCCTGGACCTCCGCCTCCATGCATCGACCGCTTCATCTCCGCAGGGATAAAGAAGATGCCGGTCCCTCAATGGATAAAGATGGAGCCGCTGGGATGAAGATCGCTCAAGCCGGACTTCAGCAACTGTGAGTACCTAAAGAGGGGTTAGTTTTAGGTTTTTTTTAAGGTTTTTTGGGTGAGTTTTTTATTTTTTTAAGATTAGGGTTTGGGCAATTCTAAAAGAGCTGAATTCTTTAGGGCAATGCCCTACAAAAGGCCCTTTAAAGGGCTATTGGTAGTTTATAGTAGGCTAAGGTTTTTTATTTTGGGGAGGCTTTTTTATTTTGATAGGGCTATTAGATTAGGTGTAATTGTTTTTATTTTGGATAATTTCATTTGTTATTTTCTGTAATTAGTATTTTTTTATTTTTCATAATTTAGTATTTTTTCATTCTTTGTAATTTAGTATTTTTCCTTTTTTGTAACTGTAGATTTAAAAAATTTTTAGTAGTGTTAGGTTTTTTAATGAGTAATTTAATTTATTTAATTGATAGTTATTTTAACTTTAGTCTAATAGAAATGTTAGTTTAATTTATAATTTAAACTTAGGTTTTTTTAATTTTGCAGGTAAGTTTTTATTTATTTTAAGATAGGGATCTAGTAATTTTAATTTAAAGTTAGGGAGTTGTTAGGTTTAGGGGTTAATAGTTTAATTTAGTTTTTGGCGATGTGGAGGGATGGCAGTTTAGGGGTTAATAGGTTAATTTAGTGGTAGTGATGTGGGAGGCCAGAGGTTTAGGGGTTAATAACATTATTTAGTGGTGGCGATGTTGTGGAGCGGCCGAATAGGGGTTAATATATTTATTATAGTGTGGGCAATGTTGGGGTGCGGGGGAATAGGGGTTTATAACTTTAGTATAGTGGCGATGATGCCGGGAAGCGGAGGAATAGGGGTTAATAAATTTCATTAGTGGCGGCAATGTTGGAAGCGGCAGATTAGGGGTTAATAACTTTAATAAAGTATTTGCGATGCGGGAGGGCCTCGGTTTAGGGGTTAATAGATAGTTTATGGGTGTTAGTGTACTTTGTAACAGTTTAGTTATGAGTTTTATGTAACAGTTTTGTGGTGTAAAACTCATAACTACTGGTCTCAGATGGCGGTACTGATCGTGTCGGTGTAGGCTGGAATGCAAGCTTTTTAGCCTCACCGCAAAACTCGTAATGGCAACGCTATGGAAATCCCATGAAAAAAAATAATTTTTTTGAGTGCGGGACTGACGTTGCGTTACAGGCTAAAAGGCCTGCGGTACAGCTATTCCGACAAGACTCGTAATGGCTGTGTTGCTATTTTACCATTTTTTTGCGTTAAACCACGAACGCAAAACTTGTAATCTAGGTGATATTTTTTAACATATATTAGTATATACCCTGCACCTATCAGCACTTAAATGTATACTAAATCCAAATTGTTTATTTCATGATTCAGATAGAACATGCGATTTTAAGCAACTTTCTAATTTACTTCTATTCAATTTTTCTTTGTTCTCTTGCTATCTTTATTTGAAAAATCAGGAATCTACGCTAAGAAGCCGGCCCATTTTTGGTTCAGCACCTTGGATAGGGCTGGCTGATTGGTGGCTACTCCCAATAGTTATTACTTTGCTCATTGCAGAGTATAAAGAAGTAACACTCACAAACTGTATGCACATTGATCTGCATGTGTGGAACACTTTAAAGAAACAGTAAGTGATGCATAGATGCATAGATGTAGGGATAGCCAACTTGCAGCCATCTGCACTAGTTTGTGTAGCCCCTAAAGAAAAAGCAAAACTAAGTATGTGTGAAATGGATTTTGTGGCCTCAGCTAAAACTGTGAGTTTTGGGAAAACAAAGTGACCACAACTCTAAAAAGCAGATAGAGGATACCCTGCAACCTTACCTAATCAGGGCCTGTGCATAGGCATAATTTAATATGCAGCCCTTGAGGATTCCAAAACATTGATCTGGGACCCTTAAAAGGGACAGTAAAGTCATAACTAGAAATTCATGATTTAGACAGAGCATACAATTGTAAACAACTTTCCAATTTTCTTTCTATTGTTTAATTTGCTTCCTTCTCTTGTTATTCTTTGCTGATAGGTTTATCTAGGTAAGTTCAAGAGCGTAAAAGAACCTAGGTTCTAGCTACTGATTGGTGGCTGCATATATATTCCGATTGTCATTGGCTCACCCATGTGTTCAGTTAGAAACAAGTAGTGCTTTTTAACTCTGTTCCTTTAACAAATTATACCAAGAGAAAGAAAGAAATTTGATAATGGAAGTAAACTGGAAAGTTGTTTAAAATTGTATGTTCTACCTAAATCATTAAAGAAAATGTTGGGGTTTCATGTCCCTTTAACCCCTTAGTGACCACAGCACTTTTCCATTTTCTTACCGTTTGGGACCAGGGCTATCTTTACATTTCTGCGGTGTTTGTGTTTAGCTGTAATTTTCCTATTACTCATTTACTGTACCCACACATATTATATACTTTTTTTCTCACCATTAAACGGACTTTCTAAAGATACCATTATTTTCATCATATCTTATAATTTACTATAATTTTTTTTTATAAAATATGATGAAAAAGAAAAACAATTTTTCTAACTTTGACTCCCAAAATCTGTTACACATCTACAGCCACCAAAAAACACCCATGCTAAATAGTTTCTAAATTTTGTCCTGAGTTTAGAAATACCCAATGTTTACATCTTCTTTGCTTTTTTTTGCACGTTATAGGGCAATAAGTACAAGTAGCACTTTGCTATTTCCAATTTAAAAAAAAAAAAAAAATTAAATTAGCGATAGTTACATTTTAACACTGATATCTGTCAGGAATCCCTGAATAACCCTTCACATGTATATATTTTTTAAAAGACAACCTAAGGTATTCAACTTGGGGTATTCTGACTCTTTTCATGCAGCCATTTTACCACCAATCTATGCCAAAGTTGGTGATGTTTTTTACAAAATAGCAATTTAAGAATACATTTACTGAGAACCTTAAAGGGATAGTAAACACCAAAAATGTTAGTGTTGAAAATGATAGATAATCCCTTTATTCACCATTCCCCCAGTTTTGCATAACCAACACTGTTATAGAAATTCACGTTTTACCTCTGTAATTACCTTGTATCTAAGCTTCTGCTGACTGCCTCTTTATCTCAGATCTTTTGACAGACTTGCATTTCAGGCAATTAGTGCTGACTCTTAAAGGGACATTAAACCCACATTTTTTTCTTTCATGATTTAGAAAGAGAATGCAATTTTAAACAACTTTCTAATTTACTTCTATTATCTAATGTGCTTCATTCTCTTGATATTCTGTCCTGAAAAGCATATCTAGATAGGCTCAGAAGGTGCTGATTGGTGGCTGCACACAGATGCCTCATGTGATTGGCTCACCCATGTGCATTGCTATTTCTTAGACAAAGGATATCTAAAGAATGAAGCTAATTAGATAATAGAAGAAAATTGGAATTTTGTTTAAAATTGTATTCTCTATCTGAATCATGAAAGAAACAAATTGGGTTTAATGTTCCTTTAAATAACTTCACGTGCATGAGCACAGTGTTATTTATATGAAACACATGAACTAACACCATCTAGCTGTGAAAAACTGTCAAATACGTTCAGCTGAGAGACGGCCTTCAAGGGCTTAGAAATTAGCATATGAGCCTACCTTGGTTAGCTTGAACTAAGAATAACAAGAGAACAAAGTAAATTTGATGAGAAAAGTAAATTAGAAAGTTGTTTAAAATTGCATGTCCTATCTGAATCACGAAAGTTTAATTTGGACTTTACTATCCCTTTAAGGGTTACTGCCAAATAACACCCCAATATGTGTTCAACAACATCTCCTGAGTAAAGTGATACCACCCATGTATAGGTGTGTTGGGTTCTCTGGGGGCTCAAAGGCCTTATTTTTAGGAGGCGCATTCCAGTTTTCCAACACAACGGCAAATGTAAAAAAAGGAACCTGTGCGGTTCTTTCGAATTGTACTGCAAGCTACTGTATCAAAATAATACAGTAGTTTGAACAAAAGGACACTTGTATAAAAATTGTCTACATACAAGTGGTACCCTTTGTTCATCAGGGGTAAAATCAGGTCCCAGACAATCTTGCCAGTGGTTCCCATATGTTCTGGGCAGCCTGGAGGGTCAAGGTGGCTATCCTTTCCCTCGTACACCCAGAAGGCCTGAGTATACCCAGTCTCGCTCTCACAGAGCTTATACACCTTTACTCCATACCTGGAGTGCTTGGAAGGAATATACTGCTTGAATCCCAGCCTTCCATTATACTTTATCAGGGATTCATCCATGCATATATTCCTTCCAGGTGTATAAGCCTCTGCAAACCTGGCAGTAAAGTGGGTAATCGGGGTGCGGATTTTATACAGCCTGTAAAACTGGGAATGCTCCCTAGGGGGGCACAGGCTGTTGTCGCTAAATTGCATAAAATGTAGAATAATTTCATACCTCTTCCTCGACATACTCTGGGAGAAAATAGGGGTACAGCAAATGGAGCTACTGCCATCAGCATAGTCAATGCCCAGAATTTTTTAAATTCTGGCACATCAATGGGGGCCCATTGCTGCTTTGCCAAAAAACTGTCAGGCTTTGCAGCTCAGAACTGATGGGCATATAAATTAGTTTGGGGCGACAATGTTCCCCAATACATCATCGCCCAGAAACACCTCCATAAACTGTTGGGGGCTAAATCCTGCCACATGCACATTTTTTTTTTTATTGTGGCAAGCTCAGATTGGATGACCCTAGTCTGCCCCTTAGATGAGGCAGGCTAGGGACACCCCCGGAAGCCCCATGATGCACTGGGCATCGCCATATTTGAAGCCACATGGGGAGGGGGGGTCGATATGGGGGATATATGGGGCTATTTTTTTTTAGTATATTTATATTATTTTACTAAGTGCCTCGACCCACTGAGGCCCTTAGCACACTTACAGAGCATCAGAAGTCTGTCTTCCGATGCTCTGCTGGGCTCCACGTGAAGTGAAACCGGAAGTGATCGCTCCGTGGGAGCGATCAAAACAGAGCCCGAGAGTCAGGAACAGTATTGCAGGATGCCTCAACATCGAGGCATCACTGCAATACTGTTTGAGCGGCTGGAAGCAATCTCGATCGCTTCCAGCGCTCAGATTACCCAAGGACATGTCAGGCACGTCCTTGATCCTTAACTTACACCCTATGTTGGACGTGCCTGACACGTCATTGGTCGCCAAGGGGTTAAAGCTTCTAAAATACTGATCTGCTGCCCCCATGTGTTAGGAAGATCACTATCACAGCATTACTGTGTAAACATTACTAAAAAAGTGCAATAATATTGCATAATCCCCACTGAAATTAGGGTATATTCCCACTGTGTTCAGTCAGAAGTTTCCATTAGTATGCAGTCTTTTTATCACATCCTGCAGAAATCTGTTAACAATTTGCAAAATTCTCTAAATTATAAATTTTATAAATTTACATTAAAAACTTGATTTTAGCACTAATAAAAAAAACTTACCGATTTCACCAAACTTTTACTTATAGCATTTTTTGCTTGAGGTCTGTTAACTCCGAGCACAACAATTCCTGGGTGAAGAGACATTAAACACAGTTATTTTGTGAACATGTTAGCACCATAACATAACATTGTAAAGTACTTTCAAAGCATGAGGCTCTTCACATCCAAAACCTCAAGAAGCAAAAGAGAGGCCTATGCTTAGCAAACTTCAACTCTGACCTGTAGGTTTTGTTGAAGATCTAATTTATATAAATGACATCACTGATTATAAAACATATAACACATTACACGCCCTAAATACCATTAATCTGCATGCATTCTTTTTCATAAACACAAACAAAATATAGTGCTACTTACAGCAATTGTAAAGCACTTCACATGCCTTGAAACTTGAAAATGTTATACTGTAATTAAAACTCTGTTCTATCAACTCTACTCCTCTTACTGTGCAATACTAATAATACAGTACAATACAATAATACTAACAAACAGCCAAATTACTAGTTTTGCGTTATGAGCGGCTCGGTAATAACTTGCAAGTTATTTCCGCCGCTCACCTTTAATAGTGCTGCTATTACAGGTTTGCAAAAACCCGGCGTTAGCAGGCAATATGGCAGCGTTGAGCTCCATACCGCACACAAATACCAGCGCTGCTTTGAGCTGGTTTTACTTGCTCGTGCACGATTTTCCCAAAGACATCAATGGGGAGAGCCGGCTGAAAAAAAGCCTAACACCTGCAATAAAGGAGCGTAAAGCTCCTTAACGCAGCCCCATTGATTCCTATGGGGAAAGAAAAGTTATGTTTACACCTAACACCCTAACATAAACTTCGAGTCTAAACACCCCTAATCTGCTGCCCCCGACATCGCCGACACCTACATTACACTTATTAACCCCTAATCTGCTGCCCCGGACATCGCCGCTACCTACCTACACTTATTAACCCCTAATTTGTCGCTGCCACCTACTTACACTTCTTAACCCCTAATTTGTTGCCCAAAATGTTGCTGACACCTACATTACACTTATTAACCCCTAATCTGCTGCCCCCAATGTCGTTGCTACCTACATACATGTATTAACCCCTAATCTGCCGCCCCAACGTCGCCGCCGCCACTATACTAAAGTTATTAACCCCTAAACCTCTGGCCTCCCACATCACTAACACTAAATAAATATATTAACCCCTAAACCTAAGTCTAAGTCTAACCTTAACCCTAACACCCCTAACTTTAATATAATTAAAATAAATTTAAATAAAAATTACTATTATTACCTAATTCCTATTTAAAACTAAACACCTACCTTTGAAATAAACCCTAAGATAGCTACAATATAACTAATAGTTACATTGCAGCTATCTTAGGTTTTATTTTTATTTCACAGCTAAGTTTGTATTTATTTTAACTAGGTAGACTAGTGACTAAATAGTTATTAACTATTTACTAACTACCTAGTTAAAATAAATACAAACTTACCTGTAAAATAAAACCTAACCTACCTTACACTAACACCTAACATTACACTACAATGAAAGAAATTACATTAATTAAATACATTACAAAATAAAATAAACACTAAATTACACAAAATAAAAAAGAAGAGATCAAATATTTAAACTAATTACACCTAATCTAATAGCCCTATCCAAATATAAAAAAAAAATGCAAACAACAGTAAAACCCACCACCCACACAACCAAACCCCCCAAATAAAATCCTATCTAAAAAACCTAAGCTCCCCATTGCCCTGAAAAGGGCATTTGGATGGGCATTGCCCTTAAAAGGGCATTTAGCTCTTTTCCATTGCCCAAACCCTAAGCTAAAAATAAAACCCACCCAATAAACCCTTAAAAAGACCTAACACTAACCCCCGAAGATCCACTTACAGTTTTTGAAGACCGGACATCCATCCTCATCAAGACGGGAGAAGTCTTCATCCAAGCGGCAAGAAGTGGTTCTCCAGGCGGGTAGAAGTCTTCATCCAGACAGCATCTTCTATCTTCATCCTTTCGACACAGAGCGGCTCCATCTTCAAGACATCCGTTGCGGAGCATCCTCTTCTGTCGACGGCTCTTGAAGAATGAAGGTTCCTTTAAGGGACGTCATCCAAGATGGCGTCCCTTGAATTCCGATTGGCTGATAGAATTTTATCAGCCAATCGGAATTAAAGGGTAAAAAATCCTATTGGCTGATGCAATCAGCCAATAGGATTGAGCTTCAATCCTATTGGCTGATCCAATCAGCCAATAGGATTGAGCTCGCATTGTATTGGCTGACTGGAACAGCCAATAGAATGCAAGCTCAATCCTATTGGCTGATTGCATCAGCCAATAGGATTTTTAACCCTTTAATTCCGATTGGCTAATAGAATTCTATCAGCCAATCGGAATTCAAGGGACGCCATCTTGGATGATGTCCCTTAAAGGAAACTTCATTCTTTAAGAGCCGTCAACAGAAGAGGATGCTCCGCGATGGATGTCTTGAAGATGGAGCCACTCCGCGTCGGAAGGATAAAGATAGAAGATGCCGTCTGGTTGAAGTCTTCTGCCCGCCTGGAGGACCACTTCTTGCCGCTTAGATGAAGACTTCTCCCGGCTTCGTTGAGGACTTCTGCCCGCTTGGATCAAGACTTCTCCCAGCTTTATGAGGAAGGATGTCTGGTCTTCAAAAACTGTAAGTGAATCTTCGGGGGTTAGTGTTAGGTTTTTTTTTAAGGGTTTATTAGGTGGGTTTTGGCAATGGAAAAGAGCTAAATGCCCTTTTAAGGTAAATGCCCATCCAAATGCCCTTTTCAGGGCAATGGGGAGCTTAGGTTTTTTAGATAGGATTTTATTTGGGGGGTTTGGTTGTGTGGGTGGTGGGTTTTACTGTTGGGGGGTTGTTTGTATTTTTTTTACAAGTAAAAGAGCTGATTTCTTTGGGGCAATGCCCAGCGAAAGGCCCTTTTAAAGGCTATTGGCAGTTTAGTTTAGGCTAGGGTTTTTTTTATTGGGGGGGGGCTTTTATATTTGGATAGGGCTATTAGATTAGGTGTAATTAGTTTAAATATTTGATCATTTATTTTTTATTTTGTGTAATTTAGTGTTTATTTTTTTTTGTAACAGTTAATTGTATTTAATTAATGTAATTTATTTAATTGTAGTGTAATGTTAGGTGTTAGTGTAAGGCAGGTTAGGTTTTATTTTACAGGTAAGTTTGTATTTATTTTAACTAGGTAGTTAGTAAATAGTTAATAACTATTTAGTCACTAGTCTACCTAGTTAAAATAAATACAAACTTAGCTGTGAAATAAAAATAAAACCTAACATAGCTACAATGTAACTATTAGTTATTATTGTAGCTAGCTTAGGGTTTATTTTATAGGTAAGTATTTAGTTTTAAATAGGAATTATTTAGTTAATGATAGTAATTTTTATTTAGATTTATTTTAATTATATTAAAGTTAGGGGTGTTGGGGTTAGGGGTTAATAACTTTAGTATAGTGGCGGCTGTGACGTTAGGGGCAGCAGATTAGGGGTTAATAATATTTAACTAGTGTTTGTGATGCGGGAGAGCAGCGGTTTAGGGGTTAATATGTCCATTATAGTGGCGGTGATGTCCGGAGCGGCAGATTAGGGGTTAATAATTGTATTTTAGTATTTGCAATGCGGGAGGGCCTCGGTTTAGGGGTTAATAGGTAGTTTATGGGTGTTAGTGTACTTTGTAACACTTTAGTTATGAATTTTATGCTACAGCTTTGTAGTGCAAAAACATAACTACTGACTTTCAGTTTACGGTACGGATCTTGTAGTTATAGGCTGTACCGCTCACTTTTTGGCCGGACAGGCAAACTCATAATACCGGCGCTATGGAAGTCCCATTGAAAAAGGACCTTTTTGAAAGGTGCGGTAGTTACGTTGCGTTACGGCCAAAAAAGTATGCGGTACAGCTGTACCTGCAAGACTCGTAATAGCAGCGGTAGTGAAAAAGCAGCGTTATGAGCTATAATGCAAAACTCTTAATCTAGCCAAAAGAAAATAATAAGTATTGCAACCTTAGAGTGAAAGTCAATCATAGCGTTTGTGAAACGCTAGGATTTACAATTGGAACAAATAAAGGGGACTTTCAGTCATGAAGTATAAAATACTTCATGCTGAAAGCTCCTTTATTTGTTCCAAGCGATCGCCGCACTGAGCTGTTAAGGCAGCCCACCGACAGATGCCAAGTTGGATTTCCCGCACGGCTATTGGCTAAGAGGTGGAAACGTCACCTCTCGGCCAAATAGCAAAAATAGTGTTCTGCTGGAGGGCTGCCGTAGCAGCTCAGTGCGGCGATCGCTTGGAACAAATAAAGGAGCTTTCAGCATGAAGTATTTTATATTTCATGAATGAAAATCCCCTTTATTTGTTCCAATGGTAAATCCTAGCGTTTCAAAAACGCTAGGATTTACCATCACTTTAAAGTGATTGTAAAGTTTCTTAATTTAACACACAGTATATACAATTAATCTTCAAAACAGAGGGACTTTCATTGGTTACATTTTTCTAACATTATATAAAAATATTTACCATTTTGTGAAGGTAAACATTACACCCTTCCTCCGCCCGCATGACATCCTTCATTTAGCTGAGCGATGACTAATCCGGCTTCATCCAATGGTTGCTATGAATTGGATGTCCTGTGGGGCATGCAACAATTGGATGAAGCCTGATTCGTCATCACTCAGCTAAACCAAGGATGGGATGCAGGAGGCATAATGTTTACCTTAAAAAAAATGGTAAATATTTTTTCAAATAAAGCGTGTTAGAAAAATGTAATCAATAAAAGTCCCCCTGTTTAGCAGACTGATTGTATAAACTGTGTGTTAAATTAAGAAACTTTACAATCACTAAAAAGATTGATATTTTATTAAACACGTTTTTACTTATTAATGTACAAACATTACTAAAGTGAACCTACATCTTTTAGGTATCATGATTGCTGCAAAACATGTATTTAGCAATCATTTTAATAACAAGAAACGTATTGTTTTAGCATAACTCTTTATGTCATTTAGAATGCAAAATAGACACTGCATCAAAACACCATCCTTCATCTCTTCATCCAGTACAATATGGACAAGGGCAACAAAACACTATCTTCTACAATTGCAGCCCCTTCCTTGAAAAAGAAACTCCCCTTACAAAAATGTACTAAAACAACAATGTATCTTACAAAAGAAAAATCATGTTCATTCAAGATCATATTTGTAAAACACAGAGTAATTATAATAATGGTATTTTTGAGAGTAACTACTCTATTAGACCTTTATATCCAAGCCCAGAATCTTCAGAAGCTAGAATAGAACATTGTGTCAAACCAGTGAATTTCTATACAGAACCAGCAGAGAATATAGATGTTAAAGTGAAGGTCCATTTTGATGAATTAATGCCCGTTTTTTAATAAACCTATTAAAAACAAGGGAACTTTAATTAATCAAGATTGACATTTCACAGTTTACTTCAAAAACTTACCTTTTAATCCTTGCAGCAGCACCAGCGATTCCCCCGGCAGTCGGAAGCTTCTTCAGACGTCAGAAATGACGAATCGGGCTTCCTCCAATCACAGCTTCCCCCCCCCCCCCCCCAGGGGAATCTTGGCCTGATGCAACGCTATGATTGGAGGAAGCCAGATTCATCATTTTGGACCCGAGAAGACGGCTTGCGACGGGCGGAAGAAGTGCTGGAGTGGCTGCCAGGATTAAAAGGTAAGTTTTTGAAGAAAACAGTGAAATGTCAATTTTGATGAATTAAAGTGCCCTTGTTTTTAATAGGTTTATTAAAAACCGGGCACTAATTCATCAAAATGGACCTTCACTTTAAGGAACAATGTCATTCAATGTATTATTTTTGATATTATTATGGTAATGGTCACATCATGATATTAGATCAGTTGTGATATTAGTAATTGTTAACAAACGAAACAAGTAACTTCACTGATGTCCTTTACCAAGCTAAACTTATAGCTTTAGGTATCCCACCTTTATTGTGCTTAGATAAGGAGATAATCCCCCACATCTGAATTCTATAGCAATATAATATTTGTTGCAGACATATGAAAAATAATTATAAACAATGTAAACTTTCAGATTACTTAAAGAGGCAGCAAAGACAACATTTAAATGTTCCTAATTCAGATAGTGCATGCATTTTTAAACAACTTTATATATACTTTAAAGGGATATTAAACCCAATTTTTTCTGTCATGATTCAGACAGTGCATACAATGTTAAGCAACTTTCTAATTTACTCCTATTGTCAATATTTCTTCGTTCTCTTTGCATTTTTATTTGAATGTAAGCTTACAAGCCGGCCCAATTTTGGTTCAGCACCTGGGTAGTGCTCGCTGATTGGTGGATACATTTAGACACCAATTTGAAAGTGCTACCCAGGTGCTGGAAAAGCAGGAATGTAAGCTTAGGAGCTGGTCCATTTTTGGTTCAGCTCTATTTTAATTTCATCTGACCATAGAAACGGATCCCATTTGAAGTTCCAGTAGTGGCTGGCAAACTGAAGATGCTTGAGTTTGTTTTTGGATGAGAGTAGAGGCTTTTTTCTTGAAACCCTTCCAAACAACTTGTGGTGATGTAGATGACGTCGGATTGTAGTTTTGGAGACTCTCTTATCCCAAGACGCAACTAACTTCTGCAATTCTCCATCTGTTATCCTTGGAGATATTTTCACCACTCAAACCATCCACTTCACAGTGCGTTGAGACAATATAGACTCACGTCCTCTTCCAGGTTGATTCATAACAATTCCAGTTGACTGGAACCTCTTAATTATTGCTCTGATGGTGGAAATGAGCATTTTCAATGTTTTTGCTATTTTATTATAGCCACATCCCATTTTGTGAAGCTCAACAGCTTTTTGCTGCACATCACAGGTATATTCCTTGGTCTTACCCATTGTGATGAATGACTAAGGGAATTTGGCCTTTGTGTTACCTCATATTTATACCCCTGTGAAACAGTAAGTCATAGTTGAACATTTTCCTGTTCCTAGTCACCCAGCTGTACTAAAAAAAATATATATTTATAAATAGGAATATATTTTTCTCATATGAATACATAGGGGGTGCCAATAATTGTGCCACACATATATTTAACAAAGATTTTTATTTTTTTTAATTAACCTGTGTTTGCTATTATTTGATATCCATGAGAGCAGAGTATTTTTGTGTATTTTTTTAACAAAAGATCAAAAGGTTAAACAATAAAAACAATATTTCACGGCCTTATTTGCTCATATTTACCAAGGGTGCCAATATTAGTGGAAGGCACTGTATAACATAGACATGTATACACATATATATATATATATATATATATATATATATATATATATACACATGCATTAGAGCCCTTTGCAGTTAGGTAGATGAAAACTTGTAAAAGTATATTTATGCATATTAATAAAGGTTTTAACTATGTATTTACTGTAAATATTCCACATTCCAATGTTCTGCACATAGCAGAATATATTCTAAGTATTTCTAAATAGATATTCATATATGTATATATACCTTTATGTAATCATGTATAGATATATATTTTACCAAAAACATCAGATATATGTAGAAATATGTATTTATGAATTCTTCTATATGAAGAACATTGGAATGTGAAATATTAATATTTTCATCTCGGGTTGGCACACATGAGAATAAGCTACAAAGCTACAAAGTAATGTATAGGGGGCACCCTTAATAACAGTATTATTATCGTATCAGTGTGACAGAACTAAGTAATGTGCAATAAGAACTGGTATGGATCTAGAGCTATCTACCCTCTATGTCACAATAGACTATAAACTAGATGTCCAGTGTTTGAAATACACTACTCAGCAAGATAAAATGTAAGTAAATATAATGGTTAAATACTAGATGGCACAATTGTAACTTATGCAAATATAGCATATATAGTTGTCCTAAATGGTATAGTAAGCAGTATGGATAAATCAGAGATAAAATTTGATATCTATGGATGATTAGATCTATAGTATAGATATATAATAAAAAGTCTCTGATGATGACAAAATATCCATGGAGGCAGTAATCTGTGACGGACCAGGCTCAGATCCAGGAACAGCAGTCTAAAAAAGCAAGAGAAGACAGATGCGCCACATGGCCCAATATTGTTTGATCCAAAAGAATATTATTTATGTGTGACAAATGCACTCACATGTATTGGAGCACCTCAGTTAGTGCTGTAGGAGCAATCTGGGATCTATAACAGTCACCCAGAAGACCGACCTCCTAAGATTGGTATAGGATCTGTAGGGGAGAAATATAAAAGACACAAGGTGCCTATATGGCCTATATGGCCTAGTACTGTTTAGCCAAAGATATATGCAGACAGGTGTAAAAGTTTGCACTCACATTTGTTGTAGCATCTCCATTGATGCTAATAGAGCAGGCTGGGATCAATTCAGTCACCCAACAGACTTAGTGCAAAGGCAATCAGGAAAGTCCAGAACTCCAGACAATTCAGGAGGCCCAAAGGTGTTCGCAAATATTCCAAATAAAGGCAGCAAGTGTTTAAGAGTAATAAAATTACTTTAATAAAATATTAAAAACCACAAGCAGATCTTGTAACAACATTGATTGAAAGATGCTTATATGTGAATTCTTTGTTCTGGGATGATTAAAATTAAACCGTTATTTAAACGTTCATTCATTGGGGCATATTTATCAAGCTCCGATTGGAGCCTGATGCCTCGTCAGAAACAGCAGTTATGAAGCAGTGGTCACAATGACCGCTGCTCCATAACCTGTCCGCCTGCTCTGAACAGGAGGGCTTATTAGCTGTATTTTTGAGACGTTTCTCTGCAAAGTATTTTTGCAGGGATAACTTTCTAGTAAAGTTATTCACGTCCACAAATAGTTGAAACATGTTGGAACTATTTGATGGACTAAAGGATAAGCCCTTCCCCAGAACTCTAATCTCATCATTAGAGAGCACATGATCTGACAAATTAAAGATTCCCTTTTGATATTTTAATAATTTTTCTTTTTTGATGGTTGAGGATTTTCCTCTATTTCCACGTTTATGTATGCTCTTTTTTGTCGTGGTGGTCGAGGGGACATCTGCAGATATCTTTGGCTAAACAGTACTAGGCCATATAGGCACCTTGTGTCTTTTATATTTCTCCACTACAGATCCTATACCAATCTTAGGAGGTCGGTCTTCTGGGTGACTCTTATAGATCCCAGATTGCTCCTACAGCACTAACTGAGGTGCTCCAATACATGTGAGTGCATTTGTCACACATAAATAATATTCTTTTGGATCAAACAATATTGGGTCATGTGGCGCATCTGTCTTCTCTTGCTTTTTTATGAGAATAAGAGATTGGATTTGCACGAGAGTGGGGTGTTTCCACTTTTTTTCTCCATTGACTTCTACCAGAGTATCTATAACTGATTCAGAGAACCCCCGCTTAGCTAGGATTAAGCGTTCAATCTCCAAGCAGTCAGTTGCAGAGAAACTAGATTTGGATGCTTTAAAGGACCTTGAATTAGAAGATCCTGCCTCAATGGCAGTTTCCATGGTGGGACCGATGACATGTCCACTAGGTCTGCATACCAAGTCCTGCGTGGCCACGCAGGCGCTATCAGAATTACCAAAGCCTTCTCCTGTTTGATTCTGGCTATTAGCCGAGGGAGAAGAGGAAACGGTGGAAAGGCATAAGCTAGACTGAATGACCAAGGCGCTATTAATGCATCTATCAATGCCGCCTTGGGATCCCTGGATCTGGATCCGTAAAGGAGAAGTTTGGTGTTCTGACGGGACGCCATCATATCCAACTGTGGAATGCCCCAAAGCTGGGTCAGCTGAGCAAAAACCTCCGGGTGGAGTTCCCACTCCCCCGGATGGAAAGTCTGACGACTTAGAAAATCCGCCTCCCAGTTGTCTACCCCTGGGATGTGAATTGCAGAAAGATGGAAGGAGTGATCCTCCGCCCATTTGATAATCTTGGATACTTCCTTCATCGCTAGGGAACTCTTTGTTTCCCCCTGATGATTGATGTACGCTACAGTCGTGATGTTGTCCGACTGAAATCTGATGAATTTGGCCTCTGCTAGTTGAGGCCACGCCTGGAGCGTGTTGAAAATCGCTCTCAGTTCCAAAATGTTTATCGGGAGAAGAGATTCTTCCCGAGACCATAGTCCCTGAGCCTTCAGGGAGTTCCACACCGCACCCCAGCCTACCAGACTGGCATCGGTCGTGACAATGGTCCACTCCGGTCTGCGGAAACTCTTTCCCTGAGACAGGTGAGACAACCACCAGAGAAGAGAGTCTCTGGTTGTTTGGTCCATTTGAATTTGAGGAGATAAATCTGCGTAATCTCCATTCCACTGTTGCAGTGGTCTGAGATGGATCCGGGCGACTACGTCCATCGCCGCAACCATTAACCAACTACTTCCATGCACTGAGCCACGGAAGGCCGAGGAATGGAATGAAGAACTCGGCAAGTATTCAACAGTTTTGACTTTCTGACCTCTGTCAGAAAGATTTTCATTTCTACCGAGTCTATTAATGTTCCCAGAAAGGGAACCCTTGTGAGCAGGGACAGAGAACTCTTTTCTACGTTCACCTTCCACCCGTAAGACCTTAGAAAGGCCAGAACGATGTCCGTATGAGCCTTGGCTCTGTGAAAAGACGACGCCTGTATTAATATGTCGTCTAGGTAAGGTGCTACTGCAATGCCCTGCGGTCTTAGTACCACCAGAAGGGACCCTAGCATCTTTGTGAAAATTCTGGGAGCGGTGGCCAACCCGAAAGGAAGGGCCACGAACTGGTAATGTTTGTCCAGAAAGGCGAACCTTAGGAACTGATGGTGATCTTTGTGGATAGGTATATGTAGGTACGCATCCTTGAGATCCACGGTAGTCATATATTGACATTCCTGGATCATCGGCAAGATTGTCCGAATGGTTTCCATCTTGAAAGACGGAACTCTGAGGAATTTGTTTAGAATTTTTAGATCCAGGATTGGCCTGAAAGTTCCTTCCTTCTTGGGAACTATGAACAGGTTTGAGTAAAAACCCAGTCCTTGTTCTGCAATTGGAACTGGGTGTATCACTCTCATTTTTAGTAGATCTTCTACACAGCGTAAGAACGCCTGTTTCTTTGTTTGGTCTCAAGACAAACGAGAAATGTGGAACCTTCCCCTTGGGGGAGAGTCCTTGAATTCTAGAAGATACCCCTGAACAACTATTTCTAATGCCCAGGGATCCGGAATATCTCTTGCCCAAGCCTGAGCAAAGAGAGAAAGTCTGCCCCCTACCAGATCCGATCCCGGATCGGGGGCTACCTCTTCATGCTGTCTTGGTAGCAGAAGCAGGCTTCTTGGCCTGTTTACCCTTATTCCAGCCCTGCAAGGGTCTCCAGGTTGCCTTGGGCTGGGAAGCGTTATCTTGCTTTGCGGCAGCAGAGGTTGCGGCAGGTCCGCTCCTGAAGTTGCGAAAGGAGCGAAAATTATCCTTGTTTTTGGCCTTAAATGGCCTATCTTGTGGAAGGGCATGGCCCTTGCCTCCAGTGATATCTGAAATAATTTCTTTCAGCTCTTTTCCCCTTGAAGGGAATATTTAACAGTTTTGTTTTGGACGACACATCCGCCGACCACGATTTAAGCCAAAGCGCTCGTCGCGCCACGATAGCAAAACATGAGTTTTTTGCTGCTAACTTAGCCAATTGGAAAGCAGCATCAGTGATAAAAGAAGTAGCCAGCTTTAAAGCGTGAATTCTATCCATGACCTCATCGTATGAAGTCTCCCTCTGGAGCGACTCCTCCAGGGCCTCGAACCAAAAAGCCGCTGCAGTAGTTACCGGGATAATGCAGGCAATTGGTTGGAGCAGAAAACCTTGCTGAACAAAAATTTTCTTCAGCAATCCTTCCAATTTTTATCCATAGGATCTTTGAAAGCACAACTGTCCTCTATTGGTATAGTTGTACGCTTAGCCAGTGTTGAAACAGCCCCCTCTACCTTAGGGACCGTCTGCCACGCGTCCCGCCTAGGGTCGTTTATGGGGAACATTTTCTTAAAGATAGGTGGGGGAGCAAAGGGTACACCGGGTCTCTCCCACTCCCTAGTCACAATATCCGCCACCCTCTTTGGGATCGGAAATGCCTCAGTGTATACAGGGACCTCTAAATATCTGTCCATTTTACACAATTTTTCAGGGACCACCATGGGGTCACAATCATCCAGTGTAGCTAAAACCTCCTTAAGCAGGACGCGGAGGTGTTCCAGCTTAAATTTAAACGCTAAGGAATCTGAATCTGCCTGCTGAGAAACTTTTCCTGTGTCAGAAATGTCTCCATCAGACAGCCCTTCCCTCACTGCTACCTCTGAGTTTTGTGAGGGTACTACAGATAAATTATCCAAAGCTTCAGATTGCTCATCCTCTGTATTGGAAAAACTGGCAGTTTGGATAAAAATGCTGCAAGGGAATTATCCATTACTGCTGCTAATTGCTGTAAAGTAATAGGGGCCAATGCGCTAGAGGTACTAGGCATCGCTTGTGCGGGCGTAACTGGTGTAGACACATGGGGGGAGGAAGGAGGACTATCCTCATTACCCTCCGTTAAGGAATCATCTTGGGCTGCATTTTTAATTGTCACTGGATGATCCTTAAAATGCTTAGATGTTTTTGCACACTTTAAACATAAATGCAATGGGGGTACTGCCATGGCTTTTGAACATAAAGAACAAGGTCTATCTGAAGGCTCAGACATGTTTGACAGACTCAGACAACAGTAAAATATTGAAAAAAATACTTTTTGAAAAAACGTTACTGTCTCTTTAAATATTAAAAAGGCACACACTTTTTTACCAAATCATCAAAAAACATCCAATCTTAATGAAATTTTCACCACATGATCCTAATGCCTTGAAATGATTGCACACAAGTTTTCAAATTGTTTAACCCCTTAATGCCCAAACGGGAGCAAAATGAAGTTAATACCAGGTTTAACCCACTACAGTACTATGCCACAGTCTTTGCTGTGGCTTTACCTTCCTTTAGGGTTAATTGCAGGTGTAAATTAAGCCTCCCTGAAGTCCTCCTGTACTCTAAAGGCTCTGCACATGAAGCTGCGTGGAGCTGTGTTGCAAATCAACTGCGCAATTGAGGCGCGAAAATGAGGCCCTCCTCCTTCCTTCTCCAGAGTTATGGGGCCTTCCTGAGTCAGATTAGCTGTTTTATAATATGCCAGGCGTAAAAAATCCCCAAAAAGTGTTTTCAATCGTTTAAAAACGCTTAAAAAATATAAGATTACCTTAATAAAGTAATCGATTTAGCCCATCACAGTGTCTGCCAGTATAAAAGCCCTTAACTAAAGCCATCATTCTATACTGTGTCTCAGAAAATGGCTTACCTTCCCTCATGGGATATCTGTCAGTCTTCTAGCACTACCAGATCTTGTTAGAAAAAATGATTGAAACATACCTTAAGCAGTATAAGCCTGCAAACTGTTCCCCCCAACTGAAGTTCTCCTGTACTCAACAGTCCTGTGTGGGAACAGCCATGGATTTTAGTTACAACATGCTAAAATCTTTTTCCTCACAGCAGAAATCTTCATCACTTTCTTCCTCAGAGTAAATAGTACAAACCGGCACTATTTTAAAATAACAAACTTTTGATTGAAGAAATAAAAACTACAAATCTAACACCACATACTCTTTACCCTCCTGTGGAGATGCTAATTGTTAGAGCGGCAAAGAGAATGACTGGGGGGGCGGAGCCTGAGGGGAGCTATATGGACAGCTTTGCTGTGTGCTCTCTTTGCCACTTCCTGTAGGGATTGAGAATATCCCACAAGTAAGGATGAAGCCATGGACTGAATACACCAAGTATGAGAAAAAATTAAAGATATATGTCAGCTTATTATTTCAGACCATGGAAGGGTTACTTCAGTGTAGTCCCACATGCCCATGTCGGTATGTTATCTCTTACTAAATATGCATATTGTACACATTTATCAGGGGTAATATAAAGAAATGATGTGCTTTTCTATTATATAAACTGAAAATATGCAAATGATTAAGTGTTGTTGCTAGTAGTTGTAGCGATGTGCATTCATTTCAGAAAGAATGCAAAAATAACTAAAAATCCGTCATTTGTAGCATTTGTTTATGAATGATTAAACAAATGTTTGAACTAACAAATTTTGTTTATACATTCGTTCATATGAAAACATATGCAAAATACAATCAGGAGAGAAGCCAATCACAATAGATCAGGAAGCCCAAAATTCTGAAACCTGAGAGTGAACTAAGACTGATGCATGCAATTTTTAACCTAATTCTGATTTTCCAGGCTAACAAACACATTTAAACCCCTGCCTGAGCTAGCTCTGATCAGAACCATTTTGAGATTCAGTATGTAAGCTTGGTTAATAATCCAAGAGTGATTTTTGTCATCTTGACAGCCAGTTACTTTATTACATGTAGAAGGCAATCCATTACTGCTGCATGTGACTTGACTTTTTTATTCTGTACAAAAAAAAATATTTCTTACTATTTGTATATTTCTTATACAGTACTATTCAATTTAATATTAAAGGACTCTTTGATTACTGTAAAATAAAATTCTTAACTGGTCATTAAATTATTTTTATATGTTCAATAACTACTGTTTGCATTAACCCCTTAACGACCAAGGACGTGCAGGGTACGTCCTCAAAAAAAAGGCAGTTAATGCCTGAGAACGTACCCTGCACGTCCTCGGTGTGGAAAGCAGCTGGAAGCGATCCTGCTTGCTTCCAGCTGCTTTCCGGTTATTGCAGTGATGCCTCGATATGGAGGCATCCTGCAATAACCCTGCATGGCCATCCGATGCAGAGAGAGCCACTCTGTGGCCCTCTCTGCACCGGACATCGGTGGCCGGTAACGTTGGTGGGTGGGAGCTGACTTGGGAGGTGGGTGGGCGGCCATCGATGGGCCGTATAAGGTGGAGGGGGCGGGATCGGGGCCGGAGCTGACGGGGGTGCGCACGGGCGCGCGCGCGTGCACAGAGGGTGGCGGGCGGGCGCGTGCACGGGGCGGGAGCGGGTGGGAACCGCTATACTACAGAAAATTTGATTGTAACTGTGGGGGAAAAGGGAAACATTTAAAAAAAATAAACTTCAGTAAAAGGGATCTTGGAGGGGTGGGGGGTTGTTCTTGGGTGTGGGGGGAGCTATACTACAGAAAAAGGGATTTTTCTTAAAAAAAAAGCACATTTTTGTTCTAAACTGGGTACTGGCAGACAGCTGCCAGTACCAAAGATGGCGCCCATTAAGGCAGAGGGGGAGGGTTAGAGAGCTGTTTGGTGGGGGATCTGTGAGGTTGGGGGCTAAGGGGGGATCCTACACAGCAGCATATGTAAATATGCTAAAAAAAACTCAAAAAAGCCCAAATATACCTTTTATTTTAGTACTGGCAGAGTTTCTGCCAGTACTTAAGATGGCGGGGACAATTGTGGGGTGGGGGAGGGAAGAGAGCTATTTGGGAGGCATCAGGGGGTCTGATGTTTCAGGTGGGAGGCTGAGCTCTACACTAAAGCTAAAATTAACCCTGCAAGTTCCCTACAAGCTACATAATTAACCCCTTCACTGCTAGACATAATACACGCGTGATGCGCAGCAGCATTTAGCGGCCTTCTAATTACCAAAAAGCATCGCCAAAGCCATATATGTCTGCTATTTCTGAACAAAGGGGATCCCAGAGAAACATTTACAACCATTTGTGCCATAATTGCATAAGCTGTTTGTAAATGATTTCAGTGAGAAACCTAAAATTGTGAAAAAGTTAACGTTTTTTTTTTTATTTGATTGCATTTGGCGGTGAAATGGTGGCATGAAATATACCAAAATGGGCCTAGATCAATAGTTGGGGTTGTCTACTACACTACACTAAAGCTAAAATTACCCCAAAATGCTCCCTACATGCTCCCTAATTAACCCCTTCATTGCTGGGCATAATACATTGTGGTGCGCAGTGGCATTTAGCGGCCTTCTAATTACCAAAAAGCAATGCTAAAGCCATATATGTCTGCTATTTCTGAACAAAGGGGATCCCAGAGAAGAATTTACAACCATTTATGCCATAATTGCACAAGCGGTTTGCAAATAATTTCAGTGAGAAACCAAAAGTTTGTAAAAAATTTGTAAAAAAGTGAACGATTTTTTGTATTTGATCGCATTTGGCGGTAAAATGGTGGCATGAAATATACCAAAATGGGCCTAGATCAATACTTTGGGTTGTCTACTAAAAAAAAATATATACATGTCAATGGATATTCAGAGATTCCTGAAAGATATTAGTGTTCTAATGTAACTAGCACTAATTTTGAAAAAAAATGGTTTGGAAATAGCAAAGTGCTACTTGTATTTATGGCCCTATAAGTTACAAAAAAAGCAAAGAACATGTAAACATTTGGTATTTCTAAACTCAGGATAAAATTTTGAAACTATTTAGCATGGGTGTTTTTTGGTGGTTGTAGATATGTAACAGATTTTGGGGGTCAAAGTTAGAAAAAATGTGTTTTTTTCGATTTTTTCCTCATATTTTATATTTTTTTTTATAGTAAATGATAAGATATGACGAAAATAATGGTATCTTTAGAAAGTCCATTTAATGGCGAGAAAAACGGTATATAATATGTGTGGGTACAGTAAATGAGTAAGAGGAAAATTACAGCTAAACACAAACACCGCAGAAATGTAAAAATAGCCTTGGTCCCAAACGGACAGAAAATGGAAAAGTGCTGTGGTCATTAAGGGGTTAAATGAATGATTCTTCTAATTTTTCAAATTGTTTAATGTGCTGGGTTAAAATTTGCATAGTCTGCTGTCCATTGAAAAATAATGGTGAACAAATATTGATTAACAAATGAATATGTTAAATATTTGTCCGAAATGAATGAGCAAATTAACGAATTTCGGACAAAACGGATAATAAAAAATGAACTTAAATGAACAAAACAAATATTTCAGACTAAACTAATTTTTTGATGGTGCACATGTCTAAGTAGTTGTAATAGCGTATTTGGAGCACTAAAAACAGTTTTCAGTGATATTCTCTTTTAGGGCTAGATTACGAGTGGAGCGCTCAACATCGGCTATTTGTGCGATTTGGGTACCATGTGTATTACAAGTTGAAAGTAAAAAGTTTTCCTCTCGCGCTAACCCAACGCATGCAAAGTTACAATATCACAACTGTGTTAACGTATTGCACATAGAAAAATGTGTTCTATTTATTCATAAAAAATATATGATGGTTTTTGCATAAATATATATATATACACACACACACACACAGATATATATACGTAGAACATATTCCCCTATGTGAAGATCATTGGTACATGAAATATTTACACTAAAAACACAGTATAACACTTTATTAAATATGAATATTGCATCAATATGATTTTTCATGCTTTCAGCTACTTGACTGCAAAGAGCTCCAATGCAGTTTTATATATGTCCATATATGTATTTATGGGTTTATATATGTGTGTGTGTGTGTATATATATATATATAATATATATACACAAATACATATATATACACATATAAATACATATGTACACACATACACACACACACATATATATATATATATATATATATATACACACATATATATACACATTTAGACATGTATATGTATGTATCTCTATGTTAAAGCCCTTTGCAGGCCTTTTTTTTCTAACACTTGAGACCTCATATCTTTCTGCCCTTATAACTTTTGAATACAATTTTTTAGAGCTGCAACAACTAATCAAAATATTCGATCATAAGCGATTATGAAAATAGTTTTCATTGAATCTCATAATCGATTAGTTGATCTGTGATTAGTTAGTTTGCACACAGCACCATATGCTTCACTCTGATGAACTCCTGCACATGGTATTGTGTTTTATGTTTGTGTCCTTAGCCTAAATTACGTCTACAGACGTTTACTTTTCATTTTTTCAGGATAGTATAAGTTTCTTTTTAAGTATACAACTACCCTTGGCTTATGTGCAACCCAGAAATAATAGGAGTCATCATTTGGATTGTTTATATTAAATCAGGTGATTTGGGACCATGCTTTTCATGATATACTGATGGGCTTGCTATTTTTTTAATACACTGTGATTTGTACCAAATTCAACCTCTATAAGTATATCGGCTAGATTTAGAGTTTTGTCGGTAACGACCCGCGTAGCTAACGCTGGCTTTTTTTTGGCCGCACCTTTTAAATACCGCTGGTATTTAGAGTTCACAGAATGGCTGGGTTTTCAGTGCGTTAGGCTCCAAAAAAGGAGCGTAGAGTATAATTTACCGCCACTGCAACTCTAAATACCAGCTTTGCTTACGGACGCGGCCAGTTTCAAAAACGTGCTCGTGCACGATATCCCCATAGGAAACAATGGGGCAGTTTGAGCTGAAAAAAAACCTAACACATGCAAAAAAGCAGCGTTCAGCTCCTAACGCAGCCCCATTGTTTGCTATGCGTAAACACTTCCTAAGTCTGCACCTAACACCCTAACATGTACCCCGAGTCTAAACACCCCTAACCTTACACTTATTAACCCCTAATCTGCCGCCCCCGCTATCGCTGACCCCTGCATATTATTATTAACCCCTAATCTGCCGCTCCGTACACCGCCGCAACCTACATTATACCTATGTACCCCTAATCTGCTGCCCCTAACACCGCCGACCCCTATATTATATTTATTAACCCCTAATCTGCCGCCCCCAACGTCGCCGCTACCTACCTACAATTATTAACCCCTAATCTGCCGACCGGACCACACCGCTACTATAATAAATGTATTAACCCCTAAAGCTAAGTCTAACCCTAACACCCCCCTAAGTTAAATATAATTTTTATCTAACAAAATAAATTAACTCTTATTAAATAAATTAATCCTATTTAAAACTAAATACTTACCTGTAAAATAAACCCTAATATAGCTACAATATAAATTATAATTATATTGTAGCTATTTTAGGATTAATATTTATTTTACAGGCAACTTTGTAATTATTTTAACCAGGTACAATAGCTATTAAATAGTTAATAACTATTTAATAGTTACCTAGTTAAAATAATTACAAAATTACCTGTAAAATAAATTGAATTCAAGTTCAATCCGATTGGCTGTTCCGATCAGCCAATAGAATGCGAGCTCAATCTGATTGGCTGATTGGATCAGCCAATCGGATTGAACTTGAATCTAATTGATTCCATCAGCCAATCAGAATTTTCCTACATTAATTCCGATTGGCCTTAAAGGAACCGTCATTCGTCGGGAAGTCATCGGTGAAGATGGATGTTCCGCGTCGGCGGGATGACCATGGATCCGGAAGAAAGAAGATTGAAGATGCCGCTTGATAGAAGACTTCAGCCCGATCATGGACCTCTTCAGCTCCTGCTTGGATGAAGACTTCAGTCGGATCATGGACCTCTTCAGCTCCCGCTTGGATCAAGACTTCAGTGGATCATGGACATCTTCAGCCCCCCGCTTGGGCTTGGATGAAGACTTCAGAGGCTCCTCAGGACCGATCAGTGAACCCGGTGTGGTGAAGACAAGGTAGGGAGATCTTCAAGGGCTTAGTGTTAGGTTTATTTAAGGGGGGTTTGGGTTAGATTAGGGGTATGTGGGTGGTGGGTTGCAATGTTGGGGGGGTATTGTATGGTTTTTTTTTTACAGGCAAAAGAGCTGAATTCTTTGGGGCATGCCCCGCAAAGGGCCCTTTTCAGGGCTGGTAAGGTAAAAGAGCTTTTCTATTTTAATTTTAGAATAGGGTAGGGCATTTTTTTATTTTGGGGGTCTTTGTTGTTTTATTAGGGGGCTTAGAGTAGGTGTAATTAGTTTAAAAATGTTGTAATATTTTTCTAATGTTTGTAAATATTTTTTTATTTTTTGTAACTTAGTTCTTTTTTATTTTTTGTACTTTAGTTAGTTTATTTAATTGTATTTATTTGTAGGTATTGTATTTAATTAATTTATTGATAGTGTAGTGTTAGGTTTAATTGTAGATAATTGTAGATAGTTTATTTAATTAATTTATTGATAGTGTAGTGTTAGGTTTAATTGTAACTTAGGTTAGGATTTATTTTACAGGATATTTTGTAATTATTTTAACTAGGTAACTATTAAATAGTTCTTAACTATTTAATAGCTATTGTACCTGGTTAAAATAATTACAAAGTTCCCTGTAAAATAAATATTAATCCTAAAATAGCTACAATATAATTATAATTTATATTGTTGCTATATTAGGGTTTATTTTACAGGTAAGTATTTAGTTTTAAATAGGATTAATTTATTTAATAAGAGTTAATTTATTTCGTTAGATTTAAATTATATTTAACTTAGGGGGGTGTTAGGGTTAGACTTAGCTTTAGGGGTTAATACATTTATTATAGTAGCGGTGCGGTCCGGTCGGCAGATTAGGGGTTAATTATTGTAGGTAGGTGGAGGCGACGTTGGGGGCGGCAGACTAGGGGTTAATAAATATAATATAGGGGTCGGCTGTGTTAGGGGCAGCAGATTAGGGGTACATAGGTATAATGTAGGTTGCGCCGGTGTACGGAGCGGCAAATTAGGGGTTAAAAAAATATGCAGGTGTCAGCGATAGCGGGGGCGGCAGATTAGGGGTTAATAAATATTATGTAGGTGTCTGCGGTATTAGGGGCAGCAGATTAGGGGTACATAGGGATAACGTAGGTTGCGGCGGTGTGCGGTCGGCAGATTAGGGGTTAAAAAATTTTATTAGAGTGGCGGCGATGTGGGGGGGCCTCGGTTTAGGGGTACATAGGTAGTTTATGGGTGTTAGTGTACTTTAGAGCACAGTAGTTAAGAGCTTTATAAACCGGCATTAGCCCAGAAAGCTCTTAACTACTGACTTTTTTCTGCGGCTGGAGTTTTGTCGTTAGATTTCTAACGCTCACTTCAGCCACGACTCTAAATACCGGCGTTAGAAAGATCCCATTGAAAAGATAGGATACGCAATTGACGTAAGGGGATCTGCGGTATGGAAAAGTCGCGGCTGCAAAGTGAGCGTTAGACCCTTTCCTGACTGACTCTAAATACCAGCGGTAGCACAAAACCAGCGTTAGGAACCTCTAACGCTGGTTTTGACGGCTAACGCCAAACTCTAAATCTAGCCGTATATTTGTTATTTTAAGGGCAGACTAGATATTTTTTCCCCTAACTTTATAGTTGGTTATTTACCATTGGATATAGAAGTTTAAGATATTTTTATGTTAGAATGAAGTCCAGGATTACTTTGAGAGGCCCCATGCCAAGGAAAAACCCTTCTTATGCATCTCAGGCACCTCAACACCATCTGAGCGCCTCTTCTCTGCTGCAGGCAAAATAGCTTGCAAAAAGAGAGCCAGCCTCAGCCAGGAGCATGTCGGTATGTTGACATTTTTGCATTTCAATGCAAAGTTCCTAACAGAATGTTATAACCAGTGATAATCTACCTCTTTCTATCTCTACCTCTTTTCAAAAAGTTTGTGGTTTTGTTTTGCTTAAAGTGAATGTAAATTAAGATGATAAAGTGCCTGGTTTTTTAAAATCTGATTAAAAAACAGGGACACTTTAATTCATCAAAATTTACATTTCACTTGTTTTGAAAAAATACTTACCTTTTAATCTTGACAGCCACTGTACCGCTTCCCCCGCCTGTCGTAAAGCCACTTCCCAGGTCTAAAATGAGGAGTCCGGCTTCCTCCAATCACGGCGTTGAATCAGACACAGATTACCCCGGGGGGGGGGGGGGCTGTGACTGGAGGATGACCGATCCGTCATTTCTGACAGATGAAGAGGCTTGCGACGACGGGGGAATCGCTGGAGCGGCTGTCAAGATTAAAAGGTAAGTATTTTCACAGCACGAATGAAATGTACATTTTGATGAATTAAAGTGCCCCTGTTTTTAATCAGATTTTTAAAAACCGCGCACTTTATCATCTAAATTTACATCCACTTTAATTATAAAAATGTGCTCTGCTGCTTACAAATTGGACAAACAGTTGTGTTAATGTAAAGTTTGAAGTTTTATATTTGTAACACTCAGTATGTGGAATCTATTTAAAGAAAAATTCAAAAAAAATTCCAGCCTCTCAATGATGAATAAAAAACCTTTATTTATACAGGGTCCATAAAATAAAAACAACGTTTCAAACCAGCAATTGGTTCTTAGTCATGACTAAGAACCAATTGCTGGTTTGAAACGTTGTTGTTTTTATTCACCATTTGGAGGCTGGAAATCTTTTTGAATTTTTCTATGATGTTGGGGTCTCGTTAACCCTTTCTTCCGTGCCCCAGAATTTGGAGTGAGGTGCTGTCTTCCCCTGTGAATTGTTTGAATCTATTTTAAATACAGGAATACATTTTTTTTATCTTAGTCGATTACTCGAAAAATATGAAAATAATCATTAGTTGCAGCCCTACAATTTTTTTTCAATAATTTTTATTAGACAGTGTTATGAGTGTAACTGCATTTTATAATGTAATTAAATTTTTATGTATTTTGTGCAACTTTTTATTCAAGCGTAACAGTTAACTAGAGCTCTGAGGTCGCACTATCCAGCAGCGCGTTAAATTCAATTGTGCTCAAGCCAATGTGTTTACTTTCAACTTGTAATATGCGTGCTACTTCCAACACGCAGAAACAGCCTGGATAAACCTGATATCACTTGCGCACAACAGCGCTCCACTCGTAATCTAGCCGTTAATGAGAGAGAAAAAATCACCTAGGTGTACATGTGGTAAACTTTTTTTTTTTTTTTTTTTAAAGGAATTAGATTCTGCTCCATTACTAAAGGAACATACACAAAACAAATTAGATTTGCAAATTAAGGCATTTTAAATATAATTACAAGCTGTTTTAGCAATATGTACATGCTCGGAAAAATGTTTCTTTTCGAATTTATCACTGCTGCAAACACATATTTTGACTTCACCTAGACTTGAGTGTAAATATATCACTGACAAAGATGCTGACAACCAGGCATTTGATATTGATATTATTGTCATTTATTTGTAGAGCGCTAACATAGTCTGCAGTGCTAGAACAGAGGTGCATTATGTCATGGTACAATTTGCAAGAAGGCAGCAACTAAGAGAGGGGTAGCATACCCAAGCCAGGGCCAGGGGTCCGAGATCTGATGTGGGTATGTGAGAAATAGAGAGACTGAAGTCCCAGGAGTCAGATTTGGAGCAGATAAAGGCATTATAGGGCAGGGGTCAGATAGTATGTATGTGACTGACAGAGGCATTACAGGGTCTGGGATCCTATATCTGAAGTCTCACATCAGCAGTACAATGTGGGTATGAGGCTGAGAGAGGAATTGCCGGATAAGATCTAAGAGTAGAGGGCTGACAGCGGGCAGCTGATCTAAGGTGTGATTTAGGTAAGGGTCTGTCAGAAACCTGCAGAGGTCTGGTGTTTGGTGGAGAAGTGCCTGACAGGGGGTTTAAAAGGCCATTTTTATGATATATGTTTTATTAATTATTATTATTATTTGTATTTATTATTTAACATTTATGTATTAATCATCATACCAGATTAAAAAAATAGGATTTGAACATCACATTATGGACTATACAAGCATTTCATTCTAAATGTATGTCTGTTTAATACATAGTCGATCTGGGAAGTGTAATGAGTATAAAAATAAATATTTCATGAAACTTTAAGATCATGCATAATAAAGTTGGTCACATAGCTTAATTTTGTATAGTCTTAAAATAATCTGGTGTCACACTGATAAAACTGGTATTACGGGCAAGCATTTCTTTTATAATACTGCAAGGGCTTTTATGCAGTTGAATGACACAAACAATGCAAATACTGCAAGCTTTTTTACATGCAAAAACACCATCAAACATAAGATTGAATGGGCAGACTGGATTCACTTGGGCATTTTTCCGGCTATTCTTTATTCTTTATATACAGGTGTGCACACTCTCGTGCATGCACACATATATATCAGGACTAGAGAAATATTTGTTGTGGCACCTGAAAATGTTATCCCTGGTGTTGGCCTAACATCTTACCACCATACAACTCTTTAACCAGCAAGCTGGCAAGTCTTAATTGTGCCTAATATGATATGTGGGTCAGTCAGAAGTTGTGCAACCTTTTTACTTCATGTAAATATGTTCACTCGCTGAATGTGCGATTTCAGCGAATAACAAAAAGGTTACTCAGAATCTGATTCAGATTGTGGCTCTGGTGTTCTACACTGGTAGAGCTCAGTCACTCATTGATGAGGCTACTGCAGTTATCAGCAGTGTGAGTTGTGCATGTGTGGCTTCTTTGACAGTATCCCCTAAGTAACAAGACACTAGAGAGCTGAGGGACGCAGACTCCAACATAATCCGTGGAGTAAATGGTCTCTGATTGACATATTGCTTTGAAGTGACTCATTTTTAATCTATATTATTTTTTTATACTTACCTTCATACATCATTTTTATTTTCAAATGCACTAAAACAATACGTTATCTCTGTTTTTAATATATTATTATAACCCACTGGCTGACCACAGCAAAACTATGGTTTGTATTGAGGTGACATTTTCACCTCTAAACCAATAGGCAATCTAGCCATATGGCACCACTTTTTGTTTTGTTTTGTTTTAAAGAAGTGATGTATTGCTAGTTTGCCTATTGGTTTATATGTGAAAATGTAATCTCAATAAAAAAATTTAAAAAAACACAAGTATGCTGTGGCTATAGAAATATAATAATAACAGAGCTAAAGTATTGTTTTAGAGCATTTGAAAATAAAAACGATGTATGAAGGTATCAAAAAATAATATAGATTCAAAATAGGATTTGTAGTTTATTTTTAATTTACCATTACTTTAATGTTGTGATTATGAGAACTTCACATTATGGACTATACAGGCATTTAATTCTAACTGTATGTCTGTTTAATACATAGTCAATTTGGGATGTGTAATGAGTATAAAAAATAATAGAGATTAAGAACAGGATTGTAGTTTAACGTTTAATTTACCATCACTTTAACTATTTTGAACAAGTATTTGCTGTAAATCCATATTTGATGTTGCAGGACAGTGTGTCATAGATAGTTGTGAAATGTACAGCTTTTATAATATTGCAAAATATCAACACATGCAAAGCTCTAAATTTATGATTACATAGTGTAACTGACATTACAAAAGGTGTTTGTGCATATTAGCAGTATTTAAGGAACATTAAAAATAATTTAATGACACATTCAAAGAAAAGATTAGTCTGAGAATAACGTGGATATATCTTTTTAAAGTTTAATTAATTGTTTGAATATTGACAAAAAACGTGTAAAGCTTTAGTGTCTATAAAACAATGGGAGCAGCCATGTTGTAACTTAAGTAATTTTCTCTGTTGTGGCCAATTAAGGACAGTTACAAATAGGTCACTAGAGTGTGCAGCCAATGGCTGTGTGGAATATAACAGTGTTCCGGACTTCCATTTCTAAAAGGAACTGAAAAGCTCACAATTTCAGGATGGAATTACAGAAAAAGGAGACAAAATAAATAATGAAAGTATATTGCAGACTTTTATATATTTATCCATATTCATATATATTACCATCTCAATGTGTTTAATGTTCCTTTAAAAATCAACAATGTTTTTATAAATTAAGAAACAGTGTAATTAAAAGCTGTATTTAATCTATGATTTTCCTAGTATTAAAGAAACAGTAATGTCAAAATCAAACTTTAATGATTAAGATAAAGCATGCAATTTTTTTTAAAAAAGTCCAAATTTACTTTAATTAAACAAATTGTTCTTTGTTTTTTCATTGTCAAATGATCATTCTTCACAGTTTGACAAACTTGTTGAAAAAACACCCACATCAGTGATTTAACCCTTTAGTTGCACATAACACCCCTGAAGAGATATAGGGATAGATTTATCAAGCAGCAGATGCTACTTTCTACACACAAGGTTTCAGGGTCGCCAGAAACTTTAGTTAAGAAGCATCAGTCATAAGACCACTGCTCCTTAACTTGTCCGCCACATTTTAGGTTGCGGACTGCAATCATCCCGATCTGGATACGATCGGGATGATTGACACCCCTGCTAGCGGCCGATGGTCCGCAAATGTGTAAGGGCAGCATTGCAGAAGAAATTATTGTGCAATGATAAATGCCGACAGCATATGCTGTCGGCATTTAGCCGGGCGGACATGATTCCGCCATTTGATAAATCTACCCCATTACCTCAACTTATTAGTAACACATATTTGCTTGGCAATCAGTGTAGTAAACAAAACTCACAGCTGTAATTTAACCCGATTGAACACCACCATGGCAGCGACTATTGATTACCATTAACAATTATGAGCAACCGGGATTTTAAACCACTGCGTATACGAGTGATGATTGCTCAAAACACAAGAAGCAATACCAAAAATTAAAAATACTAAAATTACCAAAAAACAAAAAAAAGTGACTTACATTAAAGGGACATGAAACCCAAAATATTTCTTTCATGATTCAGATAGAGAACACAATTTTAAATAACATTCCAATTTACTTCTATTATCTAATTTGCTTCATTCTTTAGATATCCCTTGTTGAAGAAATAGCAATGCACATGGGTGAGCCAATAACAAGAGGCATCTATGTACAGCCACCAATCAGCAGATACTGAGCATATCTAGATATGCTTTTTAACCAAGTATGTCACGAGAATGAAGCAAACTAGATAACAGAACTATATTAGAAAACTGTTTAAAATAGCATGCCCTTTCTAAAGCATCAAATAAAGTTTTTGGCTAGAATGTCCCTTTAAATAATATTAAATTACATAAATCTACACACCAAGAAATGGGCTTGATACATTTGTTGAATGGGATATTAAACAGTATGAGATTGTAATATAAAATGTTTATGAAATATTTACTTTTCCTGTAATTTAACTCTGAAAATTGATGGTTTTCTAAATTCCACTGAGCCACCACTGAGGTAATGGATGCCACCATGTTTGAAATTAAAGAGACAGTCAAGTCAAAATTAAACTTTCATGATTCTGATAGATAGAGCATGTGATTTTAAACAGCTTCCCAATGAACTTCTATTATCAAATTTGCTTTGTTCTCTTGATATTTAAGAGTAAAGCTAGGCAGACTAATAGAAGCTCATGAGTGTGCACGTGCCTATAGCAGTCTATGACAGCAGTGTTTGTATGTATAGCATTGCTACAATGTTGCAAACACTGCTGCCAGATGGCTAAATTCACATGCATGCTCCTGAGCTCGCCTAGGATTACTCTTTAACAAAGGACATCAAGAGGACAAAGCAAAATTTATAACAGAAATAAATTGGAAAGTTAACTAAAATTGCATGCTATATCTAGTCCATTTAAGCTTAATTTTGACTTTACTGTCCCTTTAAGTTGCACCCTATCTGTTTCCCCTGCTTAAAACAATTAGGAAGATATATAAAACAGGCAATAAAAGAGACTAGGCACTGCTTTATTGTGTGCTCTACTGTCTCAGTTCACATTTCAATGGGTCTCATGCCACATTCTCAATAAAATGCCTGTGTCATTGGAACTTATTTATTTGATCAAATAAACAACAACACCAAAACAAAAGCAATGTAAAAATAGAAAAATAATTACAACAAAAGCCATGAATAACAAATGTAATGACGATATAACGGCTTTATGCAATTTAAAATTGAAATGAATAAATCTTCATTCAGAATATTTCTTAAAATTTTCCAGAACAAATTATCTAGATGCGATTGGAAGAGTTGTCAACATCTCTCATTCTCCTTAAAATTCTAGTTTTCGCCTTGAGCCAAGATTGCTCAATGGACTGGAATGGAGTGTGAGGTCCTAGGTTCGACGTCATTTTCCTGGTGATTGACAGTGAGGTGACAGAAACCTCTTGCAATTAAATCGCCTTATGCCGTCCATTAATTTGAGTGTATTACAGAGCCTATTGCACACTCCCTTTCAATAATGGGAACCAAGGTCACTCCCTCACGGCATTCTACATAGAAGTAGAGGCAGATCCCTGTTTTAGCCCAAACACCCATGGTCCATCAATTCTAGCCCCATGGTTCCTGTTGTTGTTAATTTCTGCAACTTCATCTTCTGAAGAATGGGTATTTTTCACATCTTAAAGTCATCCCACAATTGTATTTCTGTCTACCTACAAACCCAGCTTCATCTATTTGAATCGGAAGATCTTCGGTTCCGACCATTTGACCCTTTGCTTTAAAACAGACTATAGCCGTACAAACGTCCCGGCACATGTTAAACCAATCTATCACCATTGCAGAAGACCAATCTATCACCATCAGGTTCATCACCACTTTTGTTAGTATCTCCAGGACAAAAAAATAAACACATTCTAAAAAATCACATAAACTGAGGTTACAATGAAGTTTTCCATTTAAAAATAGTGTAATGGAAAAATGCATTACCACTTCCCAAAAGCGTGTAGTTTGGCATCCTTTTCATGGACAGCGTAAAACGGACAGGAATTCTCACTTTTTGTTTTGTCACCTATTACCCTGCATGGTAGTGCCACAAATATGGCACAGCTGTGTATCTGTTGGATCTTCCAACAAATTATTGTTTCAGAGAAATATAACTGCAGTCTCTTTGTTTAATATTATTCAATTGCTGCAATAATCCGTTACCATCCTCTTTGGAGACTTTAGATACCAATCCATTCTGGTTAATGGAAGAATTTTCTGTTGCCCTTTGTGACTGCATGTCCTGATATTCATTTGTTGTTTTTAATATTTTATAGAGTTTTAATAAATATTTTTAATATAGCGGTTCCGGATTTCATTCCATTGGTGGCTTCTCTGATAGCCTATATCAGGTCTGCAGATATATCAGGAGCTGATTTATAGCTCCTGAAAAAGTGTGAGTACATTTCTATTCAGTTACACCATATCGGTTAATAACAGTATCACACTATTTGTTTATTTTTGTATTCTGACAGAGCAACGAATTTTGGCAGCAGCATTTCACTTATCACTGGGAGAGCTAATCCTGACTGCCTTGTGAATCGACTGCACAGTACTTGAGCTTAAAGGGAGACTAAACCCACATTGGTATCTTTCATGATTCAGATAGAGCATGCAATTTTAAGCAACTTTCTAAATTACTCTTATTATCAAATTTTCTACGTTCTCTTGCTATCTTTATTTGAAAAAGAAGGCATCTAAGCTAAGGAGCCAGCCAATTTTTGGTTTAGTAGCCAGGACAGCACTTGTTTATTGGTCCTGTACAATCAGTAAGGACAACCCACGTTGTGAACCAAAAATGGGCCGCTTCTAAACTTACATTCTTGCTTTTCAAATAAAGATAACAATAGAATGAAGAAAAAATGATAATAGGAGTAAATTAGAAAGTTGCTTGAAATTGCATGCTCTATCTGAAACATGAAAGAAAAAATGTGGGTTCATTGTCCCTTTCAGATAGCTCAAGGTTATGTGAGTAAATTACACATTTGTTCACATTTTTAAATTATGTAACAATGTTGCACCATAATTTGCTTCTTTTTTCTTTGAGATATTGTGAAATTAGAAACTCCTGCATCGTTTGACACTTTATATCCTTTTTCATCACATTTATTATTAAGAACCCTTTATTGAGCCAATAATTAAATATTTTCCAAAATTTTGGGATCCTGGGGCATCTCCAAAAACAATGAATAATATTATTAGGCCTAGAGCATTTTAAACAATTAATCTTTGTTATATTGTAATCCCACTTTGAGAATAATTCTGATGTTAAACAGATTTGCCAGATTATTTTTATATGCTGTTCCCCGTAATTTGCTGCTATTAAGTTAACCTCCATACTCCTAATGCTACTCACCAACATATATTCATCAATCTCTATTGGGTTTTTGTAAAGCGCGTCTACTCACCCGTAAGGGTTTCAAGGTGCTTGGGGTTGCTGCAGTTCAGTCAAAGAGCCAGGTCTTGAGGCCCTTTCTGAGCTTAGTTACGGAGGCAGCTTGTCTGAGGTGCAGCGGGAGAGTGTTCCAAGTCTTGGCTGCCAGATGAGAGAAGGAGCTGTTTCCTGCTGTGGTCTTCCTGATGCAGGGGATGACTGTGAGGGCTTGGTCGGCCGATTGAAGCTGTCTGGCGGGGGTGTAGAAGGTGACGCGGTGGTTGACGTATTCCTGACTGATGTTGTGGACAGCCTTGAACGCGTGGGAAAAAACTTGAACGTGATCCTTTTGTTGATGGATTAATATTCCTATTTAAACAACTTTAGGAAGAAAACCCAACTTAGTTCGAAGAACCGCCTTATCAGCATGAAAGATAAGATAAGGAGAATCACACAGCAAGGCAGAGAGTTCCGAGACTCTCCAAGCAGAAGAGATAGCCATAAGAAACGAGCGGGAGCGTGGGCATGGCCGAGCGGGACCGGGCATGTTCGGGGGCATGGCGGAGGCGTGGCCGGGCGCAGTCGGTGTGAGAGAGAGGGGAGAGAAATAAAAAGAAAGGGGGAGAGACAAAAAGAGATAGGAAAGAGCTAAAGAGAGGGGGAGGAGCAGAAGAGAGGGGAAAGTGCAGAAGAGAGGGGGGAGAGAGCAAAATAGAGGGGAAAGAGCAAAATAGAGGGAAGAGAGAGAAAAAGAGAGGGGGAAGAGAGAGAAAAAGAGAGGGGGAGAGAGAGTAATATAGAGGGGGAGAGAGAGTAATATAGAGGGGGAGAGAGAGTAATATAGAGGGGGAGAGAGAGCAATAGAGAGGGGGAGAGAGAGAGCAAAAGAGAGGGATAGAGAGAGAAAGCAAAAGAGAGGGGAGAGAGACAGAGCAAAAGAGAGAGGGGGTAGAGAGAGAGCAAACGAGAGGGGGGGGGAGAGAGCAAAAGAAAGGGGGGGAGAGAGAGCAAAAGAAAGGGGGAGAGAGAGAGAGAGCATAAGAGAGGGGGAGGGAGAGAGCAAAAGAGAAGGGAGAGAGAAAGAGCAAAAGAGAGGGATGGAGAGAGAGAGAGCAAAAAATAAGGAGAGACAGAGCAAAAGAGAGGAGGGAGAGAGAGCAAAAGAGAGGGGGGAGAGAGAGCGCAAAAGAGAGGGGGGAGAGAGAGCGCAAAAGAGAGGGGGGAGAGAGAGCGCAAAAGAGAGGGGGGAGAGAGAGCGCAAAAGAGAGGGGGGAGAGAGAGCGTGCAAAAGAGGGGGGAGAGAGAGAACGCAAAAGAGAGGGGGAGAGAGAGAGAACGCAAAAGAGAGGGGGAGAGAGAGAGAACGCAAAAGAGAGGTGGAGCAAGAGAGAGCGCAAAAGAGAGAGGGGGAGAGGGCACAAAAGAGAGGGGGAGAGAGAGAGCAAAAGAGAGGTGGAGCAAGAGAGAGCGCAAAAGAGGAGGAGAGAGGGCAAAAGAGAGGGGAGAGGGCACAAAAGGGGGAGAGAGAGAGCAAAAGAGAGGGGGAGAGAGAGCAAAAGAGAGGGGGGGAGAGAGCAAAAGAGAGGGGGGAGAGAGAGAGCAAAAGAGAGTGGGGAGAGAGAGAGCAAAAGAGAGGGGGGAGAGAGAGAGCAAAAGAGAGGGGGGGGGGAGAGAGAGCAAAAGAGAGGGGGGGAGAGAGAGAGCAAAAGAGAGGGGGGGAGAGAGAGAGCAAAAGAGAGGGGGGAGAGAGAGAGAGCAAAAGAGAGGGGGAGAGAGCAAGGGGTGGGACCGCTGTACTGCAAAAAATGACCCGTGTAAACGGGCTTTAGGACTAGTGTTATAATAATCGACAGAAACAACACAAATGGAAGAGAATGGCAGTTTTAGTCAATTTATGAACAGGAAAATGATATTGATATTTTCTTGTAAATAAGAAAAAAGATTCTTGGAAAAGCCCAATAAGCAACAAAAAGGAAGCGCTTAAAGGCTGATGAAGGTTAATAAACACATAATAAGTAACAAAGGCAATAAGTAGCAAATAGGACAAAGCAATACCCGCTCCCCATGTACAGATTTTCTAATAATAATTAAAACAGGGTTTGGATAATACAGTATATGATATCAATTAAAAAAAAAGCTAAGTTGCTTTATCATTTGTAATTGGGTTATGGGCTTCATATTCTATAAAATATTTCAGTTTTATGTAGCACATGTGAGATGGGGGCCGATTTATGAAAGTGCAGAGATCATGTCTGCCGTTCATTGATAAATGCCGACAGCATACGCTGTCAGCATTTATCAATGCACAAGCAATGCTGAGCCCTGCAAATTCACTGCTAATCAGCTGCTAGAAGGGGGTGTCAATCAACCCAATCGCATGCAATCAGGCGGATTGCTGTCCACCTCCTCAGAGTAGGCGGACGAGTTAAGGAGCAGCGGTCTTAAGACCGCTGCTTCTTAACTCATGTTTCCGGCGAGCCTAAAGGCTCGCGCTGAAACAGCTGCATCAAGCTCCATCCGGAGCTTGATGAATCGGCCCGAGTCTTTATCACTCTGACATAAAAGTACGGCTTAGACTTACACAAGTTGCTCGCAATACACATGATTCAGGTATTAAAGGAAAAGTATTATTATTATACTTGATTTATAAAGCACCAACAAATTCCGCAGTGCTATCCACGGGTACAAAAGATAAAAGTACAACGCTGATGCAATATTTTTAAAAGACAAGACAAAATTTAGCAAACAAATAAAGGAGGAATTGAGGGCCCTATTCCTGTGGGAACATACAATCTAGAAGGGTAGGAGGGTACAGTAAAAACTTTGAGACAGTAATATAAAATGTTTACTTATGCATAGTAAAACAACTTTGCAGTACAGTTTCATGTTTTATTTTGCCCTCTTTTCAGTAATTTAACACTAATAGTTAAGTGTTTTCCAACCCTGAGGATTAAAAAAGCACATGACAGCATTCAAAGTCTTACCCTATGACATATCTGTCTCTACTTGGCTTCAACAGAAATTATATCCTAAGAAACTGCAGAAAAAAGCATGTTTTGCTAACATAATGACAGTAGCTAGCTGGGTTTACACTCCAGTAAGAAGTGCTGATTGGCTCATTCAAGTAAGACAAGTGATGGTTGGAGTTTGGCTATTAAAAAACAACTACAGCACTTTAAGAATTAGTATGATAATTTATTAGAAGATTGAAAAAAAAAAATCAGAATTTCAAGATGTTTACAATCTTATTAAAGGGATACTAAACACAATTTTGCTTTCATGATTCCGATAGAGCATGCATTTTTTAGCAACTTTCAAATTTACACCTATTATCAATTTTTCTTCGTTCTCTTGCTATTTTTATTTAAAAAGCAGAAATCTAAGCTTAGGAGCCGGCCCATTTTTGGGTCAGCACCTGGGTAGCGCTTGCTAATTGGTGGCTAAATGTAGCCACCAATCAGCAAGCGCAACCCAGGGTGCTGGACCAAAAATGGGCCGGCTTCTAAGCTTAGATTCCTGCTTTTTCAAATAAAGATAGCGATAGGATGAAGAAAAATTGATAATAGGAGTAAATTAGAAAGTTGATTAAAATTGCATGCTCTATCTGAATCATGAAAGAAAAACTTTGGGTTTAGTATCCCTTTAAGAAGAAAATAAAAATCATAATGGCACAATTGCTATAGGGCCAGAATGAAAGGAATACAATTGTTCTACACACATCCATATGAAACAAATTACCAGACCTTCTAACCAAATGTGTGTTGCGGTGCGTTCCTATCACTACCCCGACACAACGACAATCAAGAGAAAACAAATATTTAAAGGTGTGAGTAACTCAGTAACTGGGGTTTCCTGAAATGTGACATTTTAGACCTATCTACTAATTGACTGTGATTTTTTGATGATTATCGTTCTATTTATATCTTTTTATATTGCAGCAACACATTTCAAAAATATTACCTGTTACTGTAAAGGGTATAACAAAAGGCTTCACACCAGTTAATGTGCAATTTCAAGAGTAAATAGATACATTTGGCTAATCTACTATCTACTACTAACACCCTTCTTATTATAGGAAATTAAAATATATATCTCTCTCTCTGCAGTAGATTTTTAACCTACAGAACTGAATCATGTAATTTTGCTAACAGATTTATACTATAAATATGCGTTATTTCCCCCCATTTCTCCATTCTGGACAATAGGTGAATAATTGACTTGCTATTGGATATACTATCTCCTCAAAGTATAAAATCTAGAATCTTTGCAAAAAGGCGTGTTTAGTGATATCACAATTATGAACTACTTGTATCTTAAACTGGACACTGTGCTATAAATTGGTTGTCGCTTAAAGGGATAGAAAGGTCCAATATTGAAATGTGCATAGGTGCATTTACATTTTAAATAGAAGCATTATTGCAATACAACATACTTCTATTAGCAAAAATGCTTCTAGTAAAGTAATTACTGTTTTTCAGAAGCATACACAGATATCCTGTCAGGGCCTATGCACCAGTATTCAAACACTACACCTTCTCTGAGAGTAAAAAGTGGCTTGTGTAACTCAAAGTATATCTTCAAAGACGCAATACACACTACCGCCAGCTCTCTGAGCTTGAATACTGGTGCACAGGCTCTTACAGCATATATACATATGCAGCTGAAAAACAGTAATACATTTCACTAGAAACATTTTTGCTAAAGAAAGTATACTGCTAAACTGCTTCTATTTAAAATTTAAATGCACCTATGAACATTTCAAGTTTGACCTTTCTATACCTTTAACTTTTTCCAAAACTTTGGGTTTCTCACTGAAATTATTTACATAAGACAAATGCTTGCAAATGATTCTCTTGGATACGTGTTCAGAATTAGCAGACATTTATGGGTTTACAATTGCTTTTGGTAATCAGGTCGCTAATTGCACCTGCTCACCACAATTATGAAAAAGGATTTTTAGATATGTTACGGCAAAAGGTGAAGGATCCATTTGGTATGGCATACCTGCTGGAGTTCAATCTATACAGGGAGTGCAGAATTATTAGGCAAGTTGTATTTTTGAGAATTAATTTTATTATTGAACAACAACCATGTTCTCAATGAACCCAAAAAACTCATTAATATCAAAGCTGAATAGTTTTGGAAGTAGTTTTTAGTTTGTTTTTAGTTATAGCTATTTTAGGGGGATATCTGTGTGTGCAGGTGACTATTACTGTGCATAATTATTAGGCAACTTAACAAAAAACAAATATATACCCATTTCAATTATTTATTTTTACCAGTGAAACCAATATAACATCTCAACATTCACAAATATACATTTCTGACATTCAAAAACAAAAACAAATCAGTGACCAATATAGCCACCTTTCTTTGCAAGGACACTCAAAAGCCTGCCATCCATGGATTCTGTCAGTGTTTTGATCTGTTCACCATCAACATTGCGTGCAGCAGCAACCACAGCCTCCCAGACACTGTTCAGAGAGGTGTACTGTTTTCCCTCCTTGTAAATCTCACATTTGATGATGGACCACAGGTTCTCAATGGGGTTCAGATCAGGTGAACAAGGAGGCCATGTCATTAGATTTTCTTCTTTTATACCCTTTCTTGTCAGCCACGCTGTGGAGTACTTGGACGCGTGTGATGGAGCATTGTCCTGCATGAAAATCATGTTTTTCTTGAAGGATGCAGACTTCTTCCTGTACCACTGCTTGAAGAAGGTGTCTTCCAGAAACTGGCAGTAGGACTGGGAGTTGAGCTTGACTCCATCCTCAACCCGAAAAGGCCCCACAAGCTCATCTTTGATGATACCAGCCCAAACCAGTACTCCACCTCCACCTTGCTGGCGTCTGAGTCGGACTGGAGCTCTCTGCCCTTTACCAATCCAGCCACGGGCCCATCCATCTGGCCCATCAAGACTCACTCTCATTTCATCAGTCCATAAAACCTTAGAAAAATCAGTCTTGAGATATTTCTTGGCCCAGTCTTGACGTTTCAGCTTGTGTGTCTTGTTCAGTGGTGGTCGTCTTTCAGCCTTTCTTACCTTGGCCATGTCTCTGAGTATTGCACACCTTGTGCTTTTGGGCACTCCAGTGATGTTGCAGCTCTGAAATATGGCCAAACTGGTGGCAAGTGGCATCTTGGCAGCTGCACGCTTGACTTTTCTCAGTTCATGGGCAGTTATTTTGCGCCTTGGTTTTTCCACATGCTTCTTGCGACCCTGTTGACTATTTTGAATGAAACGCTTGATTGTTCGATGATCACGCTTCAGAAGCTTTGCAATTTTAAGAGTGCTGCATCCCTCTGCAAGATATCTCACTATTTTTTACTTTTCTGAGCCTGTCAAGTCCTTCTTTTGACCCATTTTGCCAAAGGAAAGGAAGTTGCCTAATAATTATGCACACCTGATATAGGGTGTTGATGTCATTAGACCACACCCCTTCTCATTACAGAGATGCACATCACCTAATATGCTTAATTGGTAGTAGGCTTTCAAGCCTATACAGCTTGGAGTAAGACAACATGCATAAAGAGGATGATGTGGTCAAAATACTCATTTGCCTAATAATTCTGCACTCCCTGTATATATATATATATATATTTATATTTATAAAGTAGACCAGTGTTTTTCACCAGTGTGCCGTGAGAGATCCTCAGGTGTGCCACGGCAGACTGACAACAGTGCGGGGATGTCCCTCTTTCAAATTTTGAAATATTGGGTGGTATGTGACAGGCTCATCAGGCATCATTTACAACCATGACATTGACATTCATTCACAGACAATCATTATGATTGTTTGTGAATGAATGTCAATATGTCATGTATAGTTTGTAGGAGGCATTGCATGACAGCACAGTGTGTGTGTGTGTGTGTGTGTGTGTGTGTGTATATATATATATATATATATATATATATATATATATATATATCCTGTATTAGGCTACAATGTGTGATTTTGTAAAATTTTGGGATAGTGGTGTGCCGCAGGATGTTTTAATGTATAAAAGTGTGCCACGGCAAAAAAAAAGGTTGCAAATCACTGAAGTAGACAACCCAAGGTATTGATCTAGGCATATTTCAGATGTGTGCTAAATGTGATCATATAAAAAAAATCACCTTTTTCACAAAGGTTTCTCATTGAAATTATCTACACACAACTTGTACAATCATAAGACAAATGCTTGGAAAAGCTTCTCTAGGATCCAGTGTTCAGAAATAGCAGACATTTATGGGTTTACCATTGCTTTTGGTGATCAGAAGGCTGCTAAATGCACTTCCACAACACACTACTGAAAGAGGAATTTTAGACGTTATGGCAAAGGGTGCATGGTCCATTTGGTATATCATAACAGCTGGAACTCTCAGAATTGACCCCCAAAACAATATATATTTTTAAAGCAGACAACCCAAGGTATTTATCTAGGCTCATTTTGGTATATTTCATGAAACCATTTGGACCTCAGATATGTGCAAATGCGATCATATTAAAAAATTGTTAACTTTTTCACAAACTTTGGGTTTCTCACTGACATTATTTACATACAACTTGTGCAGCCATAAGACAATTGGTTGTAAAAGCTTCCCTGTGATCCCCTTTGTTCAGAAATAGCAGACATGTATAGGCTTGTCATTGGTTTTGGAAGTTAAAAGGCCGCTAATTGCAGCTGTACATCACAATTCTGAAAAGGAATTTGAGATATGTTCAGGCAAAGGGTTAATGGTTTATAGGTTATTGCATAACTACCCAAATAAACGTTATATATTTTAAGAGTAGACAACTCAAGATATTGATCTTGGCCCATTTTGGTATATTCCATGCCAAAAGCTAGCAATCAGACAAATGCCAAATGCAATAATTTAAAAAAATAAATTATTCTTTTCGCAAACTTTGTTTTTCTCATTGACAATATTTACACAAAACATGTGCAGTGATAATTCAAATTATTTTAAAACAGTTTTTATAGTTCCTTTGTTCAGAAATGGCAGACATGTATGGGCTTGTCACTGGTTTTGGTAATAAGGCCACTAACTGCAGCTGTGAATCAGAGTTCTGAAAGGGGAATTTAGACACGTTATGGCAATGGGTCCAGGGTCCATTTGGTATCACAGTTCTGAACGGAGATTTTTAGATAAGTTTTGGCAAAGGGTCATAGAAAGTTGCAAATTGCAGCTGTGCACCACAGTTCTGAAATGGAATTTTGGGGAAAGGGTTAATCTATTGTTTTCTATGGCATAACTGCCTGTATTAAATTACATGATTTTCATGACACCAGCTGTCCGTATTTATGGTAAGCGTGATAATTTAAAAAACAAAAATACACAAATTTTAGGATTGGGAAAATTATTTATGCACAGCATTTTTACCAGTATTTTTCAACTATATGATAAATGTAGCCACCAATCAGCAAGCGCTACCCAAAGTGCTGAACCAAAAATGGTCCATCTACTAAGTTTACATTCCTGCTTTTTCAAATAAAGATACCAAGAGAACAAAGAAAAATTGATAATAGGAGTACATTAGAAAGTTGCTTAAAAATGCATGCTCTATCTGAATCATGAAAGAAAAAAATGTGGGTTTCATTATAAAATCTGTCGTAATTTGGTTCAGCCAAAGGTGGAGCCTATGTGCTATCCGTAAAGTGAAGGAAACTGTGTAAGATTTCATTTCTTGCTCTGGGCATTACTGCTGGGAACAGAAGTGTTGAAAATACAGGGTGGAGAGTGCAGAAGGGTCCATTGACAAAAACTTTTGTTTGCACAGTACATTTGCACATAGCACTGTCAAATATTATGCGCTACGTGCAAATACATTGTGCAAACAAACGTTTTAATGTCAATGGACCCTTTGCCCAAATGAGCACTGAACAGCCCTGGGTAACAGAATTAGAAAACACAGTCGGAATTAGCTACCAACAGTTTAAAGTATGCATGCTCGTATGGAGATCACCACTTTAAGATTAATTAGAAGACTTATTTTCATCTCAGTCGAGATTAGCTACCCGAGCCTGTGTGCATGCTAATAATTACGGAACTTCATTCCAAAGATTCTTTGGAATCATCTTTGGAATGCAATTACGTAATTGTGAGCATGCGCACATCAGGATAGCTAATCTGGACAAGATAGCTTTTTTCAACAGGACACCGGCTTTTTGACAGCTGCATTGTGCATACATAATGTAGAGCAGGAGCTTTACACGTTTGCAGCGGTTTCATTTCTTTATAGTCATGTGGCCTTTATTTTTATTTAACTTTTTAACTGTGTATACAAACTTCAAAAATGTAAACCTCCAGCTCTATATTGTCTGTGTTAACCTGAAGCACATGATACTGCTGTGAGAAAGCCAGCAACATCACTGATCTGTGAATGTTCACATCTGACACAACGGGAACCTGTGGATGACAGATAGAAGAGGCGCCTCATGGGACAAGTATCGTTTTAGACAGCAAAGGGACACACGTAAGCGGCGAACCCCCCACACAGAATGTTACTCACAAGAGCAGCGGTACAAACGTGTACCCAGACAGGCAGGACGGAACCAAAGGTCGCCCGTCAGACAGGCGTAAACTCAGTACGCTAGGCAAACGTCACTCAGCAAGCGGCGTCAGAGTAAACCCAGCAGGGGAACCAATAGAGTCGAAGGGAACTCGACACAGCGGACCTCCAAAGGGGATCCGGAACGTAGCCAAAATCCTCCAGCGGCAATGGTAATAGAAAACAGGCAGGTGTGATGTGCTCAAAGATACATTTATTGAGTACAAACAGATAAAAACAAGCGTACAGCAACGCGTTTCTCAACAAATAGTCGTTTCATCAGGCTGATACTAATACATGAAAATACCTACTCTATTTATAACACACCTGTGTCAATCACAGAGCTCCTGCTACTGACACACCTCCAGGTGGACATGACTGATGATAGAATGTGAATCAAATAGGAGGTGTCCCTGGAGCCGGAGCTAAGGATGAACTACCAACAACAAATAACATACACAAGTATTTCATACATTCTGAATTATATGTTTGTAATTGGTCTGTCCTTACAGTGAATATACGCATTCAGATCATACATTTAATAAATATTATTGTAACAATATGCAACATATGAAAAATTAAAAAATAAATAAAAACGCTCACATATTAAAATCGTAGTTTAATAAAATCTAATAATGTATCGTAAAAACCCAGTGTCATTAAAGGATTTGGACCAGAAGATAAAAATGAATAAATAATAGTCCAGTTTGGCAGAAGGGGCTGAATAATGTTTAAAAAAATAATAAATAATAAATCAAATAAATCAATAAATAAAATAAAAATTAAGAAAAGTGTTTGTTAAAAAGTGGGGGGGAGGGGGGAGGGGGAAAGAGCGATCCTTAAATAATATAAGGATAAGACTAGGAGGACCAACAATAAAATACCATGTCGAAGTTCTATATATGGATCTATTTGGATACAACTCTAACGGATGGCCCTAATTGGTGGATATTGAACTCGTATGGATAAAGGTGAGGTGACTGAATAAAACTCTGACAAATGACCCTAATTACCGATAGTCGTACTCATAAGGACTATAAGCACCAGAGACAAATAAATTATACAGTATTAATCTTAGTCATTGACTATACTAAATGCTCATATGCAGATAGAAAAATATAAAATAGAGAGTAATAAATATGGATTAAATAACTGGATACAGCTCTAGTGCTTGGCCCTAATTAGTGGAAGGCTGCTAGGTCAATACACAAGTTTAACCCATCAGGATGCATACATTTCAGGACGTGGATCCAATACGTTTCTCTTTGTCTTAATCTAAAGTACCTATTATAGATGTAAGATTTAGGTATATGTTCTAAAGGGGTCACGGAGAAGCAATTAGTATCACCATTGTGCATAATGTTGCAATGTCTAGAGACACTATGGTACTTATAATTCTTCCTCATATTACGTTTATGTTCAGACCACCTTATGCTGAACCGCCTACAGGTTCTGCCCACATATTGGATGCCACACAAACAGGTGAGTAGATATACAACAAAAGTTGAAGCGCAAGAAATATGTCCAATAATCGAATAAGATCTATTAGTGATAGTAGATCGAAAAGTTTTTTGTTTGGTATCAATCGACTGACACATCTTGCATCTACTCGCTCTACATCTGAAAGCACCAAACTTTGGTGCAATAGACTTCGGTGTTATGAGGGCTGGTTGTCTCTTATGTTTAACTATCTTGCTGGGAGCAAGCAGGGTCTTTAAAGTAGGAGCTCTCCTATAAACCACTTTTGGTTTGGTACCTATCGACTTACCTAAAATGGGATCCTTAGTTAGAATATCCCAATGTTTAGCCAGCACCTTTCTAATCAATACATGATTAGAATTAAATTGCGTGATAAAGAGGGGATTTTCATCATAGTTATTAGTTACTTGTCCCAAATGTTTATTAGAATTGATAAAATAATCATTCCTATCATCTAATCTAGCCCTTCTGTAACCTTGGTCTATGATACTAAGTGGATAGTTCTTTTCCAGAAAACGTTCCCTCAAGACCTGACTTTGAGAATCAAAGTCAGATAACGTGCTGCAATTGCGGCGAATACGTTTGAACTGACCATATGGTACGTTCTGTTTCCAGGCATGAAAATGACAACTTTTAAAATCCAGATAGCTATTACAGTCAACCGTCTTGAAATAGGTTGTACTGGTCACCTTGCCTTCATTAAAGCTCAAGTACAGGTCCAAGTAAACGATTGATTTAGTATTGATTGAACTCGTGAAGGTCAAACCCCTATCGTTTGAATTCAAATAATCCACAAAAGAAGTGGCTGAGTCCTCATTGCCCCTCCATATAAATATCAGATCGTCAATGTATCTGCCATAGAATACCAGGCTCGCCCCATAGTGTGAGTCATAAATATAACGCTTTTCAAAATGACCCATAAACAAATTCGCGTAACTAGGGGCGAACCTGGTACCCATGGCAGTACCTTTGGTTTGAAGAAAAAATTCATCCTGGAACACAAAATAATTGTGTTCCAGGATGAAAGAGATGAGTTGTAAAATGAACTCTTTCTGTTTAGTAGAAAGATAAAAATCTTGGTCCAAAAATTCAGACACTGCCTCCATACCCAAATTGTGTACAATATTCGAGTACAAAGCCTGAACATCACAGGTGATCCACACAAGGTCGGGTGTGATATTCAATCCCTCTAATTTCTTGAGGAGGTCTGTGGAGTCTTGAATATAGGATTCAAGACCCCGGACATATTTCTGTAGAAAATGATCAACGTATGATGACACGTTGTCAGTTAAGCTGCCTATCCCCGCTATGATGGGTCGACCTGGTGGGCATGAGGGGTTTTTGTGTATCTTAGGCAAATGGTAATAAAATGCCAAATTGGGCTCATCAGTTACCAAAAAATCCCTCTCTTTTTTATGGAGTATACCTTCTTTGAAGGCAGAATCAACAATGTCCTTAAGAGATGATTTAAACCTCGTAGTGGGGTCAGAGTTCAATTTCGTATAGTAGTTAACATCAAATAAAATTTTACGGGCCTCTATTAGATAGTCGGCAAGGTCTTGAAGCACAACCCCTCCGCCTTTATCGGCTTGTCTAATGACAATAGATTTGTTGTTTTTAAGACTTTCCAAAGCTTTTTTCTCATTAGGAAAAAGATTATTTTTTCCATGTATCTTTTTGGTTATTTTATCAAAATCGTCACTAACAAGTTGTCTGAAAATTTCGATATGGGCATTGTTTTTTAATTGGGGCACAAAGTTCGATTTATTTTTGAAGTTGGTATGTATATACCCCTCACACAGTTGGTCAATAAAAGTGTCAGGTTCAATAACCGGAACCATTTCTTGGTTAAGTCTAGCTCCCATTGAATCCGTCAGAATAGGCAGCAGTGTACTATTCTTGAGTGTCTTTTCAGCAAAATATTTTTGCAATGACAGTTTTTGGGTGAACCGGTTCAAATCCACAAAAAGTGAAAAAACATTGTGCTTGTTGGTAGGACTAAAAGAAAGACCCTTGCCCAATACCCGAATTTCGTCATTTGACAAGACATGGGACGATAGATTGAAGATCCCCTTACTTAGGGTCTGTAATCTTGCCTTTTTGCGGGCTGTGCTCCGTCCTCTACACCCTCGTTTCCGTGAGGTCTTTTCCCTTTCGGGGGTGCAGTAAGGGAGATCACTGGCTCTAGGTAACTGGCAATCGTCTTTTGTTTCCATGACGATTGTCTGTGACCTGTCCCTAAAAAATGATTAGAAGAATCAGTATCAGAAATGATAGCTTGACTATCGTTTGGAAAATGTGGGCTTAAAGTCGCATCGGGAGCAAACATATGGTTAGGATATGCATTTGCACCGACATTATTTGGCATTCTAGATGGTGTGATCTCATGGCTGCTTGTCAAAAACCTCCTAGTATGTGAGGGACCCTGATCACTAGGAGAATTATCTCTCTTAAGTCCATGGTCATAATTGAATGATATATGCTGATTAGCTGGATCACCTTGGGTCTGATGATAATTTCCTGCAGCACGGTGAGATGGTATAACTATATCATTTCTGGAGTTATGATACCCATTGGAATGCTGTACATAGTTAACATTCTTATTTTCTTTAGGGTTTCTGTAATCAGGTCTATATCCATAATTAGGGTTGTTATAATTGGATTGATGTCCTCTATTAAATTCACCCTGATGTCTATAGCCATTATGACCTAGGCCATATGGTGGATAATCTCTATCTTTATTCCAGTGGTTATTACCATTATAAGAATAATGGTTTCGTCTGTTGGTGTTCGTCCACTGTTCATTAGTGTTATTATTGGACTGATGATTAGTCCAAGTGGTATTATTCGATTTGTTTTTATTCTTATGTTTATTTCTATTTTTCGGGTAATATACCGTGGTCCACTCATTTTCAAGGCCATTAGGTGGTACTCTTGAAGGTGGTTGCTGAATGACCCTATCCTGTGGGATGACATTCACTTCTGAAACTGAAATGCTCTTAGGATCAGGGCTAGATGTTTCGTGAATTCTCTTATTCTTATGATAAGTGTGTATCTGACCTTTCTGATAATCCTCTTCATCCCTAATAAGTTTACGATTTTTAACCAACATCAGATCTTGTTGATAAGCATCTGTTTTCTGTAGAACCATAGTATTCAGTTCATCATAAAGATGCGATGTTTTAAATTTTTCTAGATTTTTTTGAATGGAATCTATTTCTTTAGAGGATTGTTCAACTAAAATTTTCCTGTGGGCAATCAAGATTTTCAAAAGTGTGATGGAACATAAAGTTAATGCTTTCTCCCATTGAGAATTGACAGTGGGATCATCTTTGAATGAACAACTTTTGAAAATCCTAAGTCCACGAGGTATTTGTTCTTTGTCAATATATTTCTGCAGCATTTCTGCATCCAACCAGTGTCTGCACTCGACATTGATTGCATCTTCTAATCTCGCAAAAAGTGCATGAATGGACAGATTCTCAACAGAACTGTCAGATGCAGCTGTGCCAGCAGTGGATTCTGTGTGTGACACGAGCAACAATCTCTTGTTGTTCCGCTCACTCACAGATAACATTATGCCCTGTGATCCGATTAAATAAATACAAATCAAAATGACCAGGTCACGTGGTTAACAGTGGCCTGTGTGTTAGATTGTGAGACTAAATAGTCTTAATTAAATATGTACCAGTGTAATATGGTAATATTCACTGTGAGTAGTAATGTGACAGTGTTGAAATTATGAAAAGGTGATAAATGTGCTAGCAAAAATACAACTGGGAATAAAAGATATATGTGCTAACAATAATATAACTAACAATGATGTGAGTCAAAGAGACTAGAGAAATGTGATTATAGCAAATCCTAGATGCCTAGAAGAAATGCTTAAGATATAAAAATTGGCTATACAATGTGTGTTAACAACAAAATAAATAATTAGTATATAGTTCGGATATAACCTATACTAATACACTAGTCTAATAGTGTACTTCCGGATAGTGATGATAAGTAAAGATAGATACAAACTTGCTATCAAAATACTCCTACCGTGATAATAAGAATGACAGAATAAGTGACAATTATCGATAATAAAAAATTAAAGACAGCATATGACCCTATAATACGGTCTAGAATAGAAAAACAGTGTGAACAAAAATAACTAAATAATTAAACAATCAAACTATGTGGATCGTATTGGACAAGAGTAGTAATTACTAAAACAGCAACAATCAAGACAGTATATAAAAATATATATATCGGTTTGACAACAAACCCTAAAGAAGATATCTAATAAGCAATGGTATTAAGTCGTGATACATTGAAAACAGCAATTGCTAATAAGAACTAAATCAAATGCAGCAAACTTCGGTGGGCCTAGGCCCAAATACTTGCTAGATTATAGAGAACCGAGAAAGCACACAGAGTCTCTATAGAAGTGCGCAAATGATCACAGCATATGGCTAATGGCGGATTCGGCAAACGGAAATCCAGGCAGCTCTCTCAGGGATGATGAGTGGACAACGGGAACCTGTGGATGACAGATAGAAGAGGCGCCTCATGGGACAAGTATCGTTTTAGACAGCAAAGGGACACACGTAAGCGGCGAACCCCCCACACAGAATGTTACTCACAAGAGCAGCGGTACAAACGTGTACCCAGACAGGCAGGACGGAACCAAAGGTCGCCCGTCAGACAGGCGTAAACTCAGTACGCTAGGCAAACGTCACTCAGCAAGCGGCGTCAGAGTAAACCCAGCAGGGGAACCAATAGAGTCGAAGGGAACTCGACACAGCGGACCTCCAAAGGGGATCCGGAACGTAGCCAAAATCCTCCAGCGGCAATGGTAATAGAAAACAGGCAGGTGTGATGTGCTCAAAGATACATTTATTGAGTACAAACAGATAAAAACAAGCGTACAGCAACGCGTTTCTCAACAAATAGTCGTTTCATCAGGCTGATACTAATACATGAAAATACCTGCTCTATTTATAACACACCTGTGTCAATCACAGAGCTCCTGCTACTGACTCATCAGTCATGTCCACCTGGAGGTGTGTCAGTAGCAGGAGCTCTGTGATTGACACAGGTGTGTTATAAATAGAGCAGGTATTTTCATGTATTAGTATCAGCCTGATGAAACGACTATTTGTTGAGAAACGCGTTGCTGTACGCTTGTTTTTATCTGTTTGTACTCAATAAATGTATCTTTGAGCACATCACACCTGCCTGTTTTCTATTACCATTGCCGCTGGAGGATTTTGGCTACGTTCCGGATCCCCTTTGGAGGTCCGCTGTGTCGAGTTCCCTTCGACTCTATTGGTTCCCCTGCTGGGTTTACTCTGACGCCGCTTGCTGAGTGACGTTTGCCTAGCGTACTGAGTTTACGCCTGTCTGACGGGCGACCTTTGGTTCCGTCCTGCCTGTCTGGGTACACGTTTGTACCGCTGCTCTTGTGAGTAACATTCTGTGTGGGGGGTTCGCCGCTTACGTGTGTCCCTTTGCTGTCTAAAACGATACTTGTCCCATGAGGCGCCTCTTCTATCTGTCATCCACAGGTTCCCGTTGTCCACTCATCATCCCTGAGAGAGCTGCCTGGATTTCCGTTTGCCGAATCCGCCATTAGCCATATGCTGTGATCATTTGCGCACTTCTATAGAGACTCTGTGTGCTTTCTCGGTTCTCTATAATCTAGCAAGTATTTGGGCCTAGGCCCACCGAAGTTTGCTGCATTTGATTTAGTTCTTATTAGCAATTGCTGTTTTCAATGTATCACGACTTAATACCATTGCTTATTAGATATCTTCTTTAGGGTTTGTTGTCAAACCGATATATATATTTTTATATACTGTCTTGATTGTTGCTGTTTTAGTAATTACTACTCTTGTCCAATACGATCCACATAGTTTGATTGTTTAATTATTTAGTTATTTTTGTTCACACTGTTTTTCTATTCTAGACCGTATTATAGGGTCATATGCTGTCTTTAATTTTTTATTATCGATAATTGTCACTTATTCTGTCATTCTTATTATCACGGTAGGAGTATTTTGATAGCAAGTTTGTATCTATCTTTACTTATCATCACTATCCGGAAGTACACTATTAGACTAGTGTATTAGTATAGGTTATATCCGAACTATATACTAATTATTTATTTTGTTGTTAACACACATTGTATAGCCAATTTTTATATCTTAAGCATTTCTTCTAGGCATCTAGGATTTGCTATAATCACATTTCTCTAGTCTCTTTGACTCACATCATTGTTAGTTATATTATTGTTAGCACATATATCTTTTATTCCCAGTTGTATTTTTGCTAGCACATTTATCACCTTTTCATAATTTCAACACTGTCACATTACTACTCACAGTGAATATTACCATATTACACTGGTACATATTTAATTAAGACTATTTAGTCTCACAATCTAACACACAGGCCACTGTTAACCACGTGACCTGGTCATTTTGATTTGTATTTATTTAATCGGATCACAGGGCATAATGTTATCTGTGAGTGAGCGGAACAACAAGAGATTGTTGCTCGTGTCACACACAGAATCCACTGCTGGCACAGCTGCATCTGACAGTTCTGTTGAGAATCTGTCCATTCATGCACTTTTTGCGAGATTAGAAGATGCAATCAATGTCGAGTGCAGACACTGGTTGGATGCAGAAATGCTGCAGAAATATATTGACAAAGAACAAATACCTCGTGGACTTAGGATTTTCAAAAGTTGTTCATTCAAAGATGATCCCACTGTCAATTCTCAATGGGAGAAAGCATTAACTTTATGTTCCATCACACTTTTGAAAATCTTGATTGCCCACAGGAAAATTTTAGTTGAACAATCCTCTAAAGAAATAGATTCCATTCAAAAAAATCTAGAAAAATTTAAAACATCGCATCTTTATGATGAACTGAATACTATGGTTCTACAGAAAACAGATGCTTATCAACAAGATCTGATGTTGGTTAAAAATCGTAAACTTATTAGGGATGAAGAGGATCATCAGAAAGGTCAGATACACACTTATCATAAGAATAAGAGAATTCACGAAACATCTAGCCCTGATCCTAAGAGCATTTCAGTTTCAGAAGTGAATGTCATCCCACAGGATAGGGTCATTCAGCAACCACCTTCAAGAGTACCACCTAATGGCCTTGAAAATGAGTGGACCACGGTATATTACCCGAAAAATAGAAATAAACATAAGAATAAAAACAAATCGAATAATACCACTTGGACTAATCATCAGTCCAATAATAACACTAATGAACAGTGGACGAACACCAACAGACGAAACCATTATTCTTATAATGGTAATAACCACTGGAATAAAGATAGAGATTATCCACCATATGGCCTAGGTCATAATGGCTATAGACATCAGGGTGAATTTAATAGAGGACATCAATCCAATTATAACAACCCTAATTATGGATATAGACCTGATTACAGAAACCCTAAAGAAAATAAGAATGTTAACTATGTACAGCATTCCAATGGGTATCATAACTCCAGAAATGATATAGTTATACCATCTCACCGTGCTGCAGGAAATTATCATCAGACCCAAGGTGATCCAGCTAATCAGCATATATCATTCAATTATGACCATGGACTTAAGAGAGATAATTCTCCTAGTGATCAGGGTCCCTCACATACTAGGAGGTTTATGACAAGCAGCCATGAGATCACACCATCTAGAATGCCAAATAATGTCGGTGCAAATGCATATCCTAACCATATGTTTGCTCCCGATGCGACTTTAAGCCCACATTTTCCAAACGATAGTCAAGCTATCATTTCTGATACTGATTCTTCTAATCATTTTTTAGGGACAGGTCACAGACAATCGTCATGGAAACAAAAGACGATTGCCAGTTACCTAGAGCCAGTGATCTCCCTTACTGCACCCCCGAAAGGGAAAAGACCTCACGGAAACGAGGGTGTAGAGGACGGAGCACAGCCCGCAAAAAGGCAAGATTACAGACCCTAAGTAAGGGGATCTTCAATCTATCGTCCCATGTCTTGTCAAATGACGAAATTCGGGTATTGGGCAAGGGTCTTTCTTTTAGTCCTACCAACAAGCACAATGTTTTTTCACTTTTTGTGGATTTGAACCGGTTCACCCAAAAACTGTCATTGCAAAAATATTTTGCTGAAAAGACACTCAAGAATAGTACACTGCTGCCTATTCTGACGGATTCAATGGGAGCTAGACTTAACCAAGAAATGGTTCCGGTTATTGAACCTGACACTTTTATTGACCAACTGTGTGAGGGGTATATACATACCAACTTCAAAAATAAATCGAACTTTGTGCCCCAATTAAAAAACAATGCCCATATCGAAATTTTCAGACAACTTGTTAGTGACGATTTTGATAAAATAACCAAAAAGATACATGGAAAAAATAATCTTTTTCCTAATGAGAAAAAAGCTTTGGAAAGTCTTAAAAACAACAAATCTATTGTCATTAGACAAGCCGATAAAGGCGGAGGGGTTGTGCTTCAAGACCTTGCCGACTATCTAATAGAGGCCCGTAAAATTTTATTTGATGTTAACTACTATACGAAATTGAACTCTGACCCCACTACGAGGTTTAAATCATCTCTTAAGGACATTGTTGATTCTGCCTTCAAAGAAGGTATACTCCATAAAAAAGAGAGGGATTTTTTGGTAACTGATGAGCCCAATTTGGCATTTTATTACCATTTGCCTAAGATACACAAAAACCCCTCATGCCCACCAGGTCGACCCATCATAGCGGGGATAGGCAGCTTAACTGACAACGTGTCATCATACGTTGATCATTTTCTACAGAAATATGTCCGGGGTCTTGAATCCTATATTCAAGACTCCACAGACCTCCTCAAGAAATTAGAGGGATTGAATATCACACCCGACCTTGTGTGGATCACCTGTGATGTTCAGGCTTTGTACTCGAATATTGTACACAATTTGGGTATGGAGGCAGTGTCTGAATTTTTGGACCAAGATTTTTATCTTTCTACTAAACAGAAAGAGTTCATTTTACAACTCATCTCTTTCATCCTGGAACACAATTATTTTGTGTTCCAGGATGAATTTTTTCTTCAAACCAAAGGTACTGCCATGGGTACCAGGTTCGCCCCTAGTTACGCGAATTTGTTTATGGGTCATTTTGAAAAGCGTTATATTTATGACTCACACTATGGGGCGAGCCTGGTATTCTATGGCAGATACATTGACGATCTGATATTTATATGGAGGGGCAATGAGGACTCAGCCACTTCTTTTGTGGATTATTTGAATTCAAACGATAGGGGTTTGACCTTCACGAGTTCAATCAATACTAAATCAATCGTTTACTTGGACCTGTACTTGAGCTTTAATGAAGGCAAGGTGACCAGTACAACCTATTTCAAGACGGTTGACTGTAATAGCTATCTGGATTTTAAAAGTTGTCATTTTCATGCCTGGAAACAGAACGTACCATATGGTCAGTTCAAACGTATTCGCCGCAATTGCAGCACGTTATCTGACTTTGATTCTCAAAGTCAGGTCTTGAGGGAACGTTTTCTGGAAAAGAACTATCCACTTAGTATCATAGACCAAGGTTACAGAAGGGCTAGATTAGATGATAGGAATGATTATTTTATCAATTCTAATAAACATTTGGGACAAGTAACTAATAACTATGATGAAAATCCCCTCTTTATCACGCAATTTAATTCTAATCATGTATTGATTAGAAAGGTGCTGGCTAAACATTGGGATATTCTAACTAAGGATCCCATTTTAGGTAAGTCGATAGGTACCAAACCAAAAGTGGTTTATAGGAGAGCTCCTACTTTAAAGACCCTGCTTGCTCCCAGCAAGATAGTTAAACATAAGAGACAACCAGCCCTCATAACACCGAAGTCTATTGCACCAAAGTTTGGTGCTTTCAGATGTAGAGCGAGTAGATGCAAGATGTGTCAGTCGATTGATACCAAACAAAAAACTTTTCGATCTACTATCACTAATAGATCTTATTCGATTATTGGACATATTTCTTGCGCTTCAACTTTTGTTGTATATCTACTCACCTGTTTGTGTGGCATCCAATATGTGGGCAGAACCTGTAGGCGGTTCAGCATAAGGTGGTCTGAACATAAACGTAATATGAGGAAGAATTATAAGTACCATAGTGTCTCTAGACATTGCAACATTATGCACAATGGTGATACTAATTGCTTCTCCGTGACCCCTTTAGAACATATACCTAAATCTTACATCTATAATAGGTACTTTAGATTAAGACAAAGAGAAACGTATTGGATCCACGTCCTGAAATGTATGCATCCTGATGGGTTAAACTTGTGTATTGACCTAGCAGCCTTCCACTAATTAGGGCCAAGCACTAGAGCTGTATCCAGTTATTTAATCCATATTTATTACTCTCTATTTTATATTTTTCTATCTGCATATGAGCATTTAGTATAGTCAATGACTAAGATTAATACTGTATAATTTATTTGTCTCTGGTGCTTATAGTCCTTATGAGTACGACTATCGGTAATTAGGGTCATTTGTCAGAGTTTTATTCAGTCACCTCACCTTTATCCATACGAGTTCAATATCCACCAATTAGGGCCATCCGTTAGAGTTGTATCCAAATAGATCCATATATAGAACTTCGACATGGTATTTTATTGTTGGTCCTCCTAGTCTTATCCTTATATTATTTAAGGATCGCTCTTTCCCCCTCCCCCCTCCCCCCCACTTTTTAACAAACACTTTTCTTAATTTTTATTTTATTTATTGATTTATTTGATTTATTATTTATTATTTTTTTAAACATTATTCAGCCCCTTCTGCCAAACTGGACTATTATTTATTCATTTTTATCTTCTGGTCCAAATCCTTTAATGACACTGGGTTTTTACGATACATTATTAGATTTTATTAAACTACGATTTTAATATGTGAGCGTTTTTATTTATTTTTTAATTTTAATTTTTCATATGTTGCATATTGTTACAATAATATTTATTAAATGTATGATCTGAATGCGTATATTCACTGTAAGGACAGACCAATTACAAACATATAATTCAGAATGTATGAAATACTTGTGTATGTTATTTGTTGTTGGTAGTTCATCCTTAGCTCCGGCTCCAGGGACACCTCCTATTTGATTCACATTCTATCATCAGTCATGTCCACCTGGAGGTGTGTCAGTAGCAGGAGCTCTGTGATTGACACAGGTGTGTTATAAATAGAGCAGGTATTTTCATGTATTAGTATCAGCCTGATGAAACGACTATTTGTTGAGAAACGCGTTGCTGTACGCTTGTTTTTATCTGTTTGTACTCAATAAATGTATCTTTGAGCACATCACACCTGCCTGTTTTCTATTACCATTGCCGCTGGAGGATTTTGGCTACGTTCCGGATCCCCTTTGGAGGTCCGCTGTGTCGAGTTCCCTTCGACTCTATTGGTTCCCCTGCTGGGTTTACTCTGACGCCGCTTGCTGAGTGACGTTTGCCTAGCGTACTGAGTTTACGCCTGTCTGACGGGCGACCTTTGGTTCCGTCCTGCCTGTCTGGGTACACGTTTGTACCGCTGCTCTTGTGAGTAACATTCTGTGTGGGGGGTTCGCCGCTTACGTGTGTCCCTTTGCTGTCTAAAACGATACTTGTCCCATGAGGCGCCTCTTCTATCTGTCATCCACAGGTTCCCGTTGTCCACTCATCATCCCTGAGAGAGCTGCCTGGATTTCCGTTTGCCGAATCCGCCATTAGCCATATGCTGTGATCATTTGCGCACTTCTATAGAGACTCTGTGTGCTTTCTCGGTTCTCTATAATCTAACATCTGACACAAGGTGCAATACATAAGTTCCAAGATGGTGGCTCCCAGTATGAAAATGCAGAGCTTCACCAACCAGCACCTAAGGGAAGGGCTCTGAAGAGAGCTGCAGTCACATGAGGAAAAAACAATAGCATGGTGAGTACTAGTGATTGCTCTTTTGAAGCAGTACATGTCCTTTTAAAGTGGAGGTCAACTTCACGCAACTGCCCCACAGCATTGGATAGACTTTGCAAAATGAGGGTGGGTTTAATTCATCAAATTTGTTATATTTTAGTATTTTTTAAAATTTTAACTTTTGAGCGCTCAGACGATAAGCGCAGCTCTCCCGCCTGGCATTTTGTCAAATTGATTGACAGATGAAAATTCTTAAAAGAACAAATCCTTGTTTCCCCTGGGCCGTGATGTTTATGCAAAGGGGTTGAACGCCCTGGGGATTCATTCTTTTAAGAATCGTCATCTGTCAATCAATTTGACAAAATGCCGGTCGGGAATGCTGCGCTCAAAAGGTAAACATTTTTAACAATAATTAAATATAACATATTTGATTAATTAAACCAACCCACATTTTACAAAGTCTATCCAATGGCGTGGGGCAGTTGCATGAAGTTGACCTTCACTTTAAGGGGACTGTGTACCAGTTTATCATAGTGAGTTATAAACTGTATTTTGATGTTTCAATTTCTTAATAGCTTTGGTATATTTTATTAGCACTGGCTATGTAAATCTGATTATGTTCACTAAATATTTGAAGCCTTAAGTATATAAAATATTAATCATTGATATAATGCACATGTGTGTATCACAATATAATGTTTTAGAGACTAAAGAGATCTATATTGTTGATGAAGTGTTGTTCAGGAAATGAAACAAGCATTTTATTCTAAACCCCATTTTTGTATTATTTTATACTGGTTAATAATAATGAACAACCACAATGACTTCCCTAACGTTTTGACCATTTGTATCGCACTGTGTATAACTACTGGAGAGGGAAGGTCACCCTTCTGTGTGCAACAGGTAGACAGTGACGCAGGTCCTGACGTCACGATGTTACCTTGCTCCTCTCCCTCCAGGTATCTGACCCTCAGCTCGTCCTCGCCCTTCACCTCGGAGCTGTACTGGCGCCCCCTTTGGCCGGTCCCCTGAACTTGCACCATGAGCTTCAATTGCCCGCGTGCAGGGACACTAGAGTTCAGCCAAGTGGCGGCGCGTGCCACCAACCAGGACCCACCGCTGTAGCTCACGACCCTAGCCAGCGCCGCCATGCTGAGTGACGTAACTGGAAATACTACAGCCGCTGTTGCCGTGGCTACGCACGAATGTTGTTATTAAAGTTTGTTTAAAAAAAAAAAATTGCTGCGTTCTATGGTTCTTTATCTGATTGCCACAGGTTTGTAGTATCCTAATGCAGTACATAGATGTAGACGGAGAGTTTATTATGGGATTTAAGATGAAACATAAAGCACATATTAGTGAATTCTTAGAACATGGTTCACATACAGCTTCTTCATTGTTTATCCCAGTCTTAATCCGGTATACATTGATACACACAACTGCAAAGGTAATGTCTGTAATTCGTTTCAAATGGTATTTAGTGTAAGCCTAATCGTGTCTGTGCCATATGAGAGCTTTCTTATGCAAACCACCAGTTCTGAAACAGAGGGATAGCAAGTTTTACTAGCTTCAGAGTTTCATTTGTGGTTATATTGCCATCATAACTGACTGCATTTATTTATACAACAACTGCATAGTTGCCAACATTTGGGACAGTTTGCAGCTATCAATTACCTGCATGAAAATGTTTACCACACCCCCTGCCCTAAAGTTCCGCCCACTTGGCCAAACCCCCCTTAATTAGCATAATTTAGCTCCGCCTATTTATTATGGTTTTTTTATATATATATATAATTAAATATGAAACTAAAAGGTATAGAAGGAGAATACACGTAATGGAATTAATTAAAGCAATGGGAGCAAAAAGAAAATGTATGCACATCGCATACATTTTCCTTTTGCTGTCATTTTTTTCATATATTCTATTCTATACATTCTCCTTCTATACCTTTTAGTTTCATATTTTAACAACTAGTCCATGACTGGTACACTGTGAAATAAAATAGCTTGTGCAAAAAGCAGAATGCAATTTTTTATTTTTTTTTAAATAATTTTTATTGAGGATTAAAATAGACATACAGATATTTCTTAGTGAGATAACTAAAATAATCAGACAGCATGTTGAATAGCAATGGAATGACATATAAGCCGATACGTACATATATCTAATATGAAATACAATATTGCAATCAACTTTCTAAGTGATACTTGCAAAATAGAATAAAAGGAAGAAATATCTAATGCTAATCCTCAGTTTTCTACCTCCATACCATAAGCAAGGCCACTTTTGGACCTCCAACATGTCTATAATACAAAATAAGAAGGAGGTTACTTTAATATAAGGGCCCTTTTGGACCTTACAAGTGCAATCTGGTATAGAAAAACTGAGGTACATTACATGTTGTATAAGTACAATTAGGCTCTCATACGCATCTACATTGAATTAACTAGTCAAAGCCTAAAATATTATATGATACCTCAGAATTTTCCTTGTAGGATTACCTTCCCTTTGCATTATGTTAGGTCGCTCTTGGACCTTTGACCACTTATATAAAACATTTCAGAAGGCAGAAGATATTAGACCACTCTTGGGTCAAAATCTATCTCAAAATATACATATATAAAACTTAAGGGGAACCTTATTTTGTAAAACTTTCAACAACAGTTAGTCACTCAATTATCATGAAGAGAACAAATAGCAAGTTATTGTAGGACTCTCTAACAACATATTACAAAAAGGAATGTGTCAACGACCCGCAGCACCAGACATGAATAATTACAGAAGTCTCCTTCTAACTCTAAGCTTATTATAAGCCCTGAGGATCAATTATTTATTTATTTATTAAAGGGGGACCAAAATAATAAGAGCTATAAGGTGGCATCAGTGGTATGTAAGCATATAATCCTAATCTCACTTAAAATATATATAAATTTAAGGTATGCGTGTTCATCTACTTCCAAACTAAATAACCTGTATCGTCTGACTATGACGTGGACTATCAAGAAAAGATGACTCCAGCTCATAAATTAAATCTAAGCTCTATGGCGTATGCTCAGCATGCTGTCTCGGCCACAGACAGCACTATTCTTGTCCATATTATATGAGCGCGGGTCAGCCAGGTCAGATATCAATATGAACTATACCTACATTTTAAAGTCTCTAAACATACAGTACAATGCTAGTGCTGCAGACCTACTGAGATATGGATAACTTAGTAACATATGATCAGTTTAAAGAACTATAGCAGCTTAGGTTGTAGATAAACTATATAATTTTGTTTGCAGGAAAGGATCCCATATTAAATTCTAACATTTTAAGTGGTATCCGAGTTAAAGGGCCATCCCTGTTAAATTACTTTAACCTTAAAGGACTAAAAGTACTGGAGTACAGGAGGGTATATCGGTAGACCTGTGTTCAGTGACATACATAATTTTCAAATAACAACTGAGTGACCTATAATTAATTTTTAACTCCCATTAACACATAACCTAGTGGAATGAGGAGCATAACCGGATACAAAACTATATCAATTAATAGGCATTTCTTGCACAAAATAACACTTTGTAAAAGGTATAGTGAGAGTGACCACATAAAGAACAACACCTCAAATGGAGCCCATGAAATAAACTCAGTATACATGATAATATCACAGACCGGCTGAGTTATGTCCATCCCAGATAAGTCACTAACCCACACCAACACGATGGGATTTGAACAACAGAGTCCCTCTTCTCCTTCTTCCGTAGGTTGAATACTTAAATATATACTTGCCGCCATGTTGGAATGTCCTCCCCAAGTTCTCTGCAATAGTATCGCCATTTAAATGGAGTAGAGGTAAGTCGCTAGATTTGGATGAAGAGATCTCGCAATTGTAAGCCTGCACAAGCTCCTTGTACCCTGCGGTCTCTTGCTAGTTATGCTGAGAGCTGAAAAAAACTGCATCCAAACAGCGGGTGGGAACTCTGTCAGGCTGCACGGTCAATGTTACCCATGCCTGATCCTTGATGTTCAGAGGCACCTCTTTGTAAGTGGAAGCCGGATGTTTATCACCTGTCATATGTTCGGCTATGATCATCCGATCTCCAGTGCCGGGACCAGCCCCACTCTCCTGAGGGACTATACAATTCAAGTCCCCCCTCGGTGCTGCACTCCGGAGCAGTGGACTCAATATTTCATGCAGATCCCTTGTCAATTCACCTAAATAGTTGTCCAGGGTAGCTTGCATACGATGTTCCCATGCGTCTAGCGCCGCCATTTTAGATGTAGACAGCGAAAATTTCAGTGCTTCAGTAGGGACACTGTCTAAGGTTCTTCAACAGGAATAGCAATCTTGATTACGTTTTTGATGTTCCAGAGAGTATCTGCGTACTCTGTAACCCAGAAACCTGGGGGGGGAATATGTGCGAGACCCTTAGCCGCGCATCTCTCTGTCGATAAGCAAATATGGCCTAGCTAAAGAAAATTGTGCGCTGCTTACTTGGAGAGCATAGGTCAGGCTTGTCGGTTTATCAGCTCCTAACCTCTAGCAAGCTGTAGTGGCTATTCCTGCTTCCAAATAGAGGAGTAATACTATAACAGTTTCTTCAATAATTAGCTAGATAGCAGAATTTAATAAAATATAAGCAGGAGCTTCACAGAGACACGTCCTGCCGCACCAAGTGTAGGCTCCGCCCCCCAGAATGCAATTTTATTGCTCAGTAAAGTTAGGTTACAAAATGTCATTACCACTCAGAACCTTGTTATATAAAGTTATAACTTAGATGAAGAAGGGACCTGTGCGGTGCTTAAATGGACAGTCTACACCAGAATTTTTATTGTTTTAAAAGATAGAGAATCCCTTTATTACCCATTTACCAGTTTTGCATAACCAACACAGTTATAATAATATACTTTTAACCTCTGTTATTATCTTATATCTAAGCCTCTGCAAACTGCCCCTTTTTCAGTTCTTTTGACAGACTTGCAGTCTAGTCAATCAGTGTCTGCTCCCAGATAACTTCTTGTGCACAAGCACAGTGTTATCTATATGAAATACGTGAACTAACACCCTCTAGTGGTGAAAAACTGTTAAAATGTAATCTGAAAGAGGTGGGCTTCAAGGTCTAAGAAATTAGCATATGAACCTCCTAGGTTAAGCTTTCAACTAAGAATACCAAGAGAACAAAGCAAAATTGGTGATAAAAGTAAATTGGAAAATTGTTTAAAATGACATGCTCTATCTGAATCATGAAAGTTTATTTTGGCCTAGACTGCCCCTTTAAGTGTGTTCTATATTTATTGAACCATTAAAATGCATCATCTTCACTGTGTCTGCCTAATGTCTGAGATAGGAGAACACAACTGTGTGTGTCCCAAGCTGAAACCTGAAATGTGCAGATGTGTATGTTTTTCTTCATTGCCTCCCTCTTCCTTGATATTATGTGTATTTTTACTAGTGAATGTACCTGGTGATCTTAAAAAGACGGTAAAGTCAAAATTATTTATTCAGTTTAATAATTCAGACATCATGCAATTTAAAAAAAACTTTCCAATTGACTTATATTATCTAATTTGTTTAATTTTATGGTATCCATTACTGAAAAGCATAAGTAGGTAGGTTCAGGAGCAGCAATGCACTACTGGGAGCTAGCTTGATTGGTGGCTGCATTTATATATGCCTCTTGTCATTGGCTTACCCAGTGTAGTCATCAAACTCCCAGTAGTGCATTGCTGCTCCATCAAAAATAATAAAGCAAATTTGATAGTACAGGTAGTCCTCAGTTTAGGTTCCAGAAGGAATGGTTGTAAATTGAAACCGTTGTAAGTTGAAACCCAGTTTATAATGTAAGTCAATGGGAAGTGAGGGAGATAGGTTCCAGGCCCCTCTCAAAATTGTCATAAGTAACACCAAATACATTATTTTTAAAGCTTTGAAATGAAGACTTTAAATGCTAAACAGAATTATAAACCTAATAAAATAATCACACAACACAGAATATATAATTAAACTAAGTTAAATGAACAAAAACATTTGCTAAGCAGCATTATAAACCTAATAAAATAATCACAGCACAAAGACCACTTGCATTTTTCTGTAAACAGTTCTTTCTATGCATTCCAATCTGGACTGATTTATAGACAGGAAGATCTTGTTCCTTTGAAATCTT